>NW_015150640.1:186361-202213 GCF_000732505.1 Cyprinodon variegatus | reverse complement strand
TTTTCAATTGAACCAGAAATGCCACAACCAGCGAGGAGGTACCTCTTCCAAATTTCAAGAGTCCATATCTTACCTTTTCCCCCTCACCACAGCATTACCAAATTAGGTGATGGTGGAGCGTTTCAAGTCATCATAGGTCAAGCATTAGAATATCACTTTGGCTGAATTGTTACCACAAACACACTAGTAGTAACAGAAATATATCAAATTAAATTATTCTTCAACACTACACACCAGTAACCACACAATAACCTAATCACAAGTTTAGTGCTCATTACAACCTTAGAAGTGTGTGCTATAGATAGAGCAATAGTAAGCTTTGTAATTTGATATGTTCTAGAACAACAACAGTTTAATCAAAAATATCCCAACTGTGATATCATGAAATGGCAAAGATTCAATATAGCAAGATAAAATAAATAGAAAAAAGCCTTTCAGCAAAACATTGTCATACAGTTCAAAAGTATTTATGACTTAGACTTAGACAAATGTTATTGTCATTTTGTACATACTGAGGGTATACAAAAACTAAATTTCGTTTTGTACAGCTCTCAAGACCTTTCCATTTCTTAAAGGGCAGCAGTGATCAAATGTAAACATAAGATTGTGATATGATTTACAGTTATGACAATGGCAACTAAACTATTAGAGTTTTCTCTAAATTCAGAGAAATTTTTGTCCAAATGTCTTCATTCTTTTTTTAGCCTTCAAATCAAACTAGTTAAGTGCCCCATATTAACAACAATGACCCAGATTTTATGACAATGTAATGTAATGAAAGTAGACACACAATGTGCACAGAGTAATGGGAACATGCATAGCCCTGGCTCTGGAGCAGCTGGAGGTGGTGTTTCCTTTAACATTATTCTTCATCATTATTTGCACAGAATAAGATGGTGGGTAGCAGGACAACTTTTTTTAATTAATGAGCCCTTGTTTAATGAAACAAGGGATTAAGGGACACCCCCTAAGCTTTATTTTCAACCTTGGTCAGTTCCTATAGCCTCCTTCCATACTGTTTATATAAACCCAATTTCAATGAAAAAAAAAGCTGCTCATTTTGTTACCCCTCAGAGAATGACACTCTTTTGTTTGCATAAGGTTAAATATGTTGCTCTGAGTCTTATGGAGGTCTTCCTAAAAATGATCTTCCCCTCCATACATAGAACCAATTTCTGTTGATTAACTCATTTACCATAATACTGCCCCTGCTTCAAAGTAAACCTTTGTTTGCAGATCAGTAGGCATAGCCTGGTATAATGCTGTCTTATAGAAAATACTTTATCAAGACAGTCAAAGCCGCATGCCTGTACTTAAGCCTATCATTGCTTATATTCTTTCTGTTTCTCATTTTACCACAAAATGGCACCTTTGACCTTTAGAACAAGACTTCTGATAATCTAACATTTTTGTTAGCAAAACTTTCCAAACAGATTATTATACATAGCTAGTTTTTAAAGAATGATGTGCTACAATGTTAAACAAAAAAGACTGAATAGTTTAAATTTTTTGATTTTTTTTTTTATGTCTTGATAATGGCTTTTTAGTTATACAACATGCTGACAACTTCTAATAAAGATATTACTCATTGGTTTATAAATGGGATAAAGTTTGCATGGTTCATTGAACTGCAGCTCCTGTGGTCTAGAAATAAAAGCCCTGGTGTGGGAGGAAATATAAGAGACTGCCTTCTGGTTGGCCTCAAAACAGTTTTGGCAAACACAAAATGGCTCAGAGGAAAGAAGTGCCCTGTCCAAATTGCCCTTAGAGAAGTTAGGGAGCAGCAAACCTCGACTATAAACCCTTTTTTTTACTTCGTTTCTTTTCTGCAATGTGTTATTGAACCTAAAGCTTTCTCGGAGGTTTTTACAGCTAAATATAAACTTTCATGAGTGACAGCATGAAGATACAGTTACTACAGCAATGGCAGCAAAACCTTTTCTTGAAAACTCTCATGAATTTATTGCAAACATCCCAGGTGGTTGAATAGCAGATCAGACTGAAACCTGACCATTTTTCTCTCACGTATATATTCTGGACGTTAGCTTCTTCACTATATATTCAAATACATATTATTAGGCTACAAATATTTAGAATATGTTAGATTTTCTGCACAAATCCATCTTAATGTATTACTGTACTTATTCTTTTCAAATATGTTCTAAATATTGAAAAAATACCATGTGATATTGACGAAATGCCTTGTTTCATTAAAACCTTTCAGAACGCAGACATAAAACAGACCACAACAATCATAGTGAAAACACAACAAACCAAGCTTCCTGCTGTGACCTACGCTATTTTCCACTTGAAGGTATGAGTATGATGTTTAAATTCAGAGGAATAAGAGAGATCGGAGGAAAGTATTTTCAGTTGCAGCAGTCTTAGTTTTCTTTTTCCTTTTTGGCCTGAGGGGAAGCATCTTCCAGAAATTGTGAGGAAGATGCTGTGATCCTCAAAGGATGTTATCTGCCAGCCCACTAACTGCCTCCAGGAGAGGGCTGGCAGGAAGAGTTGGCAGTCATCCTGTGATTTCAGTATCTGAATAAGGTGGGTGAATGAGAAGACAAACTATTCAAAAGGGGCTATACGGCTGAAATTACTGTGTCTCTAAAGCTGTGTTAAGTATGATGGGGTATTTTGTTCAAAGATTCATTATTGTACAAAAACAATAAAGATTGATTTCATGTCTGCTCAGATGGCTAGCATGCCATAAAATCAATGAATAACAGAAACTCTTCGAGTTAATGATGGGATGAGGCAGCTGCAGAGCTTTATAAACAGGCTTCATCAAAAAACAACTGCATACTCTGAAGAAAAGTTAACAGCCCAAACATTATAAGAGGTGGCCCCCTGCGTATGGCCATTTCTACTGCTTTCTGGATTCTTTAGCTAGACATTAAAACTGTTTTCATGCAATTACTGTGTAGGTGTCAGAAAAAGAAATATTTCACTTTGTGTGCTGTAGTCTATTTTATGTAAATATGAAACCACATGAGTTAAATGAATTGAGTATATTTTTCAAATTAAAATAAAATCTATGACACTATGTCAATAGTATATGTGTTACAGAATTCATAAAAATGCAATTTCTCACCTTAAAAATATCGATTGAAATTGTATCTTTCTTTTAGAAAAAAGTATTTTATAATTTCATGATATAGTCAAATAACTCAGAAACAGTGTTCTGGTTGTTTATGCTTTTTTTCCTGTCCAGACAAGTTTTCTATAGGTTTCACAGGTTAAGTTGTATTCAGGATTGTATTAAGTTCCATCAGTCTTTCCACCAAGTCTAGCCAGCTTCCCCTCTCCTTCATAATAAAACCATCCCAGTAGCATGAGACTGCCAGCACTTTATTTTAGCATATGGATAGTGTGTTCACAGTGAAGAACAGTGTCAGTGTTCATATGCTCAATATTGTTTTGCATGTAGGCCAGGCATCCCCAAAGTCGGTTCTCAAGGGCTGCTGTCCTGCAGGTTTTAGAGGTTTCCTTGCTCCAGCACAGCGGATTTTAATTAAAAGCTGGTTAACAGGCTTTTGCCTAAACTGAAATCATCATAATCAGCTGTGCTAAAGCAGGGAAACCTCTAAAACCTGCAGGATAATGGCCCTTGAGGACTGACTTTGGGGATGCCTGATGTAGGCCCTAAAGTTTGACGTCATTCTTCCATCAGCCTAGAAGCCTTCTCCAGTTTGCAAAGCCCACTAAAATGCTTATGAGGTACAACAAATATATAGCTTTGTTACATAAAGGCCAGATTTGTAGAGAGCATGATTAATCAATGTTCTGGAACGAGCTCCTCCAGAGTTACCACAAGCCTCTTGGCTGCATCTCTTAATACAACTCCTTGGTATGGTTATCCAGTTTTGGACTTTTTTTTTTTTTGTTTTCAACTATTTTTGTAATTCTGTTTTGTTGGTCATTAGTTTATTTTATTATTTTACTTTTTGAGTTGTTCTCTGTTCCTTGTGCCAGTCTCCTTTCCCCTGGCTCCCTTCTAGTTGCTTCTATCCACACCTGCTCCATATCATCTGATTAGCCCAGTCTTTGTTCTGTCTCCCATATATACAGCTTGTGTGCAGGTCCTCAGTGCTAGTTCTTCCTCTTTGCTTTGATCCTCATGCGTGTTTCCCCCCTTGCATCTCCTGGGTTTGTTTTCTTGTCTTTTTTCCATGGATTTGTGCTTTTGTTGCCATCTGCATCAAAAATAAAGCTGCAACAACTCATCTTTGTCTCTTCATCTGCATTTGGATGACACTCAGTCTCAGTTTCGTTTGTTTAGGTTGCCATAGTAATTTCATTTTTAAAGAATCATTGAGCAGTTCTATTGAGATATTCAAAGCTATAAACTTCTTTATAACTTTAACCATCACCTTATATTATTACAAAGACGATAGAACCTGTGTTCTATTATTGTTGTGATTGTATTTGTATGCTAATATTTCCTAACAAACTGCCATGGGTAAGAATACCTTCCAAGGATATAGACAAATTTCAAAACTTGTCAATCCAAGAGATATAAATATAAAAAAGTTAAAGCTTGTGACACTCTTTTAAAACTTTTAAACTTAACTGGGAGGGATTGTAACATATATCAATAGAAAACATAAACTTCAAATAATTCAATTCTCTCAGTCAGAAGGAGTACCCAAAAATTACTTAAGAGTAGCACTACTTTAACATGTGTCTACTTAAGTCAAAAATTAGTAGACGTCCAAAAAATTACTCAATTAATAGCAGAAAAATCTTTGGCCTCAAGTCCTGAGTACGGTAATTGTTTTGAAAAAATATCAGATGTATTGTTAAGAAATGATGCAGTCTGACAGACTGCATGTGTTAGTTATCTTATTTTAAACACTAAAATACATTAATATTACAAATACACTCTATGATAACAAGATAGGTAATTCTTGCAGAAGAAACACATTTCCTAACCCATTTTCTAAATTAAATGTGTGAAATCAATCCCTACAGTGTTCACAACACAGTAAATACAGCCAGTAGCCTTTGCTATAAAAAATCTGATGGAAGCAAAACACTCTGTTGCTGGACAAAAAAAAAAAACGTTTTATATCAGCACTGTGAACATGCCCAGTGTTGAAAACTGTCAGCTTTGTTTCCCATCTCTCTCCTTAGTAAACACTGAGGAAAAAATAAGTTTTGCAACAAAAAATCCCAGTAGGCATATAGCCTTAAAGCTGAGTGGGTTAGCCAGCAGTTGAGCTGACTCAATCTGTTTGAGTTTCTCTGAGGGACATATGGAGCTCTGGGCAGGCAGCAAGGTCTATGGGTTTGGCCCACATTGATCTGAAAATTCAGTTTCAGACTGTTGGCAAGCTCTTAAATATTTGGTTTTAATTACTGCCACAACCTTTACTCTGGTAGGTTACTGTTGAAACATAATCCCCATGGGGGCAGCAAGGTTGAGCTGTCACAGAGGGGATGGAAGCTACTACTTTACTCCAGCACTATTCTTTTTTCTAACAAAAAACGTGGCATGCCCACAGCTGATTATATGGCCTCCTTCTGAACAAACACAGCAGAAAATTGTGAGATGAGGGAAAACCTCCATAGCCCTTAATTATGCAGCAGCTAAGTTGGGCTGAAGAGAGCGGCTTATCTCTCTGCTGAGGTTGGAGGGTTTTTGAACTTCTCATTTATTTTTTTTCCATCCTGTTCACCTGGCTGCCTAAACAACCCACAGCTGCACTAATGAAGGTCCACACTGTTCCTCTCACACATCTAATGATGATTCTCCAAATGTGCCTGCTATTGTCCAAGGCAAGATGGTGTGGGAGAGAAAAATCCCACTGTAGATCAGTCGCCTCAGGGTAACATCTGCCTGTGTGTGAGTCTTCCTCTTAGCAGTGTCTATATGGAACATTTCTTCTGTTCACTCTGGCATTAATTATCCATTTATGTCACAGGGAAAACAGAAAAAAGACACACTTTCTATTCTGGATCGATTTAGCATATACTGCCCCAGAGACACGCTGTAATTCCCAAGGCTGCATCATCCCATGATTTAAAAGAAAGGTTTCATCGTTTTTTTCTAAAACTCACCAAAGGAATAATTCAAACATCTCACTACAGATCTCAAAATAGAAGGTAACAAAATACAGGTCCTCAATAAATCTGAATATAATCTAAAAGTCACTTCATTTCAGTTATCCAGTTAAAACAGTGAAACTTGTGTGCAATATATTTTCATTACACACCAGAAAGTATTAGTGTCTGATCCGACGGAATTTCCTACCTAATGAGTTTGTGGCTCATGGACAGTGGACGAAGTACTCCACAGTTTTACTTGAGTGCTTGAATTATTCATACTCTTAGTTGAATCTTACTCAACTACAAGTAAAAGTTACTCAGTTTAACATCTACTCAAGTTAATGCATTGAAAATAAGTACTGTAAGTATTCATAAGTACATGCATTTCAAAGTACTTAAGTATTCAAAAATACAACTAAGATTTTCTAATATTAGTAAATTTCTGTCTAATTTTTTAATTTTCTTATTTATTTCTAAAGAACCTTGTAACTTTCAAAAACCAAATGACATCTTGATGCATAGAACCACCTGCTACAAATTCTATACCACCTGTAAAGAACTTCAGCATAAAAATGCCACAAAAAATAAGGAAAGCTATAGCAATTATAATTCTGCATTTAAAAGCAAACCAAATAGAAAACAAGAGTGTCTTGATTCTCCTCACACTTTCACTATGGAATAGAGGGTTATGGTTACTAGAAAGAAACCACAGCTCTGATTTAAGAACTCAACCCACTGTGGCCACATGGCAACAACTGACGCCTTTATTAAATAATAAACATTTGATGCAGCTCTGCTGTCTTTCCCTTTAAAAACACAAATTTAGTGTTTGTTGGTTTATCCCTATTCAAATTTTGACTCAATTAAATTTGAGACATTTAATTTGTGGGACACTAAGACGGAGGTGAAAAAGTTGCTGCAAAAATTATGATCTGGGGTCAGGATGGAGTCAGATTCAAGTGGTGTGACCTGGCTTTAACTGTAACAGGTCATTAATAAACAAGCAGGTTATTTGCACAGTTCTTTGTCTGAGCACCTTAATGGAAACTGAAGGGGATATTAAAAAATTCAGTAAAAAGTTGACTTGACAGGATTGTTACCTTCCCATTCACAAGTTTATGGGAGGTCAACGATTAGTGGATTGCGGCTGGACAAAGTGTTTCAGCAGGCCCCTGACACACATACCCAGGTAATGGGCTATTACAAATTTTGAACTTATTATGTCAATTCCAGCGGTGGCTGGTGGAGTTTTCTCCAGGGGGGGGTTATAAATTCAAAATAGACATATACCAAAAACCAATCAAGCGTATACTGTTATCTCACCAGTTAATTTATATGAAAGCTAATAACAAAAAACATTATAAGAACACTTTATGAGAGCAAATCATAATTTAATGTACAGATTTACTTTTTTTTTACATACATTTTGCCTTTCTGATGCTTAATGAAGGCAAATCTGTGTTTTGCATGGTCCAATATCGTGTCACAAACCTAAAAAATTATTTACCAGTTTAGCAATGGAGAATCCTGTAGTCACTTTTATGTTTTTTTTTATATATAAAAACTACTTATTTTCTGAGAATGTGTTTATTAAGGAGCAACTAAGCAAATTAACAAACACCTTGAAAAAGTACACTATATTGAATCCCAGATTGTTCATCCTTCTTTGCCTTTTCTAAAAAGTTCTTTAAATCAGTCCTACCAGTCTTCATCCATGCTGGGTTAGAACCTGATGTTTGAAAAAGAGGCAGGCAGTCAAGGCAACAGAATAAAGCGTTAGCTTCGCTGCATGCAGTTTGCTAAGCCAATTTTGATGTTTGGCCGATCAGGTCCAAATAATGTCAACTCGAACTTCTCTTGGAAGATTGCTTCCTTTCCACAACTCCGCCTGTCAATCACCCACACTACAACTGTGACGACAGTTCCTGTCACTCTATAAATCTGTTTTGCAGAGGAGCTACTGTGCATTTAAAGAGCAAACATTTTTGTGCCGTAATGCGGAAATGCGTCACCACTCCGACGAAAACAATTACACAGCTTTATTTGTCATTAAAGATAAAATATTTCTTCCACATCTAATATATATATATATATATGTATATATCTAAAAATGTTATTTCAAAATTTTATTTTCATTTTTTTTTTATGTCTTAATGAAGGTCATTGGGTAGGTGGGGCGGCACCCTAGCACCCTCTATTGGCCAGCTGCTACTGGTCAATTCACTCCTAACCAACAAAGAACATCTTACATGGGTTAAAAAGAAAACCACTGGATTTTAGCCAGCTTTAGTGGAGAAGCATAGAATTCATGTTATTTGAAGTGTTCATTTTCTCTAGGACTTGGCACCTGCCCACGCTGGCAAAAAGACCAATACCAGGTATAATGTAATTGGTATAAGTGTGCTTGATTTGCCAACAAACTGACCTGACCTAAATTACACAATGAATCTATGAAAGGGAAACTGTGCGAAAAGCTATGAAACATCAGCTTCCTTAAACTGCCTTACTTAAATTGTCTTATTTCTAGTATTCTTTGGAACATATTTATTTTAGACCATGGTCATGGTTCAAAGTAGTAGGAGTAAAGCAAAACACTTGAAGAGGTCCTTTTGCATTATGCAAAAAAAGGCAATGATTGGCCCGTAATAGTTGAATCTCACCAAACATTAAGTTTGAGTATAATGAATCTACATAAGCTTGGAGAGACCCACTCAATTGCACCTGTTTATCACTAAGACCCACCTCCTCGGCTATTTCTTACTCTCATAAACAATGCTGGGAAAGTCATCCTGAGTTTAAATCTTCTCTCTAAAGTACATGCACTGATATCTTGTGTTTGTTGCACTGCTTTAATGCCATTACCCATCAAAGACCATTCCTTTTTGATCTGTGGAAATCATTATCCTCCCCTGGTGTGAGCCTAAGAAACCATGAAAGGGTGGGAAAGTGCAAAGTGTGTTTTACATACTGGCTTTTAATCCCAACACTCCGATAATTGGACTCAGTCACATGTACCATTTGATGTATTTCTGTCTGAGTACCCACGAAGCGAGGTCTACCCCAAAGACCATCCAAAGCCTAAAAGCTTTCTGAGCAAAACAGCCTCTGGTTTTGTTGCTTCTCCTCAAATCAGTGTGCACCACTCTCACAACAACAATCCCAACAAATCACTCTTCAATAAGCCTTGAGTATGGGGAATGAGTTTGCTAAAGGGGTAAATATCATCTATACGTGTGATCCTATCACTATATGATTAAAAATGTCAGTAAGGCCTTGGGGGTGACAGATTGCAGGGTTTCTTGGCATCCCTGGGTATTTTCGATGCAGGGACAGGTGCACAATGCCTGGGAGACTCGAAGGGAGAAGTGTTCTGAGGTAAAAATGGAAACCAGGCAAGGAGGGGAAAAGGAGAGCTGTTATTCAATGGCCTGTGGCTAGCCTACCTCATACATTATCTAGGCTAGGCTCCAGCTCATCTGTGTTGGGCAGAACGTCCTGTTACTCTCAGCATGACTTAAAAAGAGGCATTGTAAATAAGTGTATAAAAGGGCGTTACACCTACAATTTACTGTGCCAGTACTAAAACATGTCAGGCTCTTAGTACAATAGGGATTCGGATACACTCAAGGACTTCCCACCTCTTAGTCCACATGGAAAAAAAACCTGTAAAAAAAATACATAACACTTTGATATACAACAAACTGGTGTCCACCAGGGCCTCCTGCAATTCAAATCCACCTGCTCCCACTGGTCAGTTGACTCAGATGTGTCATTCAAGGGGCATTCTTTCTGTGTTTTAGCAACACATACTGACCTGTGTAAGGATCACAGTCCCAGTTTTCCTGCCAAAACACCCCTGACCAGCCATGGTGTGAATAGAAAAATGTGTCCCGAAATGTCAAAACTAAGAAAGAAGTCAAAACCTATAGTTTTGAGAATTGTAGCTCTTACTTCTTTAATGATATGTCATTAATATTACTGTGCCTTGAAAAATGAGTGGTATTTCTTCAACCTATGTGAGATCAGATTGGAGGGTTAACAGAAAACCCTAATCACCTTATTCCAGAAGACACTCCCCATCTTATTAAGGGGGATCCAAAGGTGTTTTCTTTGCAAATGGGAAACGTTTTCCCTCTCATGAGTTTGGGGTGCTGTCTGAGTTTTCGATGTACCTTCAAAAACTCCAAAAGGAATCCCCTCAGGAGATATCTTAATTACTTACCAAAATCATTCCCGAATAAATTTTCAAATCTTTTTAAACCTTGCCTTCTTTTAGAATGGTTCATCTCAGAAAAGGTACAATTAGGTTTCAGGCATGGGCAGCAACTACTTCTACTTTGAAACCCCAAAATAAGATACAGTGTAACCTTCAAAAGCCACCTTATTATGAAGGTAGATAGATCTCAATTTTCACAAATACACAGTGTGATTCATACATGCACAGGACAAGATCCACACACGCACAGAACAGTTCACACAAGCACAAAAATGCCACACACACACAGTACAAGATTCACACAAGCACACAAGATCCACACATGCACAGAATAAGATTCACCAAAGTATTTCTGGTCCATAAACAATTATAAATTAAAATACAAAGTACCACTGGTCTTTAAACTTAACTCCATTTGTGTGTGGATTTTTGAGACTTCCCTGACATGCTTTGATGGTTTGCCACCTATCACAAAGCTCCCTTGTATGAGACAATCGCAAGAAACTACTCCACATGAGATGACTTGTTAAGTCAAAGACAAATCACCCATTTTTGATTGAGCAACATTGCAGTATTTATACCAATGTCCCTGACATGTCTCTGTCTTGCGACCTGCAGATAGATACACATGCATGAACAGATCGCTCCGCTCTCCTCCTAAAATATAAACCACAACTACATACAAATAGACCTCAGAAGTTAATATTGGACCACATTTATCTTTCAAATTAATACTAATGTTAATGCTGATATATTATGCATCCCTAAATCTAAGGTTTCGTGTTAAATAGTTGCATTCCCTCTTTGGAAAACTTGAAAATGATTAGGTGGTTCAAAATACAAATGAGTTTGACAACACTGCTCTATGCAGTCAGACACTTTAGGTCAGTCTTGAGTCAGTGCTGAATGTATAGCACAAAAGAAAATGCAAATTTAAGGATGCAAGACTTGCCAAAAAAAAGCTATGCTAAGTGGTTGTCAGATGACCCAAAAATGTATCATCTACGTTAACATGCTCATCACAAAATGCACCTTTAAAATTGAAAGCGGAAAGTCTTTTTCTTAATTTGACTGTCAAACATGTACCTGGGATGATAAATAAAAGCCCTTATGTGCCCTGATGTTGTCAACAAAAAAATAACACACCTTGGTGTACGCAATTGTTAAACATGACTGAAGATTACATCAAGATGTTGTAGGGTTTACAACCTCTTAAGTCCAAATTACTCTTTTTTTAAAAGAAAAAACAAAACAAAAACAGTACTATCAAATCTGCAGTTGTTGTTTTTTTTTAGCTTTACAGCACTATACTTTGTAATGCAATATTTTGTACATAAATAATATTGCATCATGCAACAATGGTACTTTGGACCACTGCACTGATAGGCTTAAAAGGAAGTGGGATATTAGTAAATTAGCTTGTAATTTAAAACCTAAAAAAAATGGAACTTAGTTAATTTAGAACTAATTGCAACATCCTGAAATTGTAATCAATTTGAGAATTAGTGAACACAAATAAACAGTCTTGTTGGACTTTAAAACTAGATTACATGAATACTGAATATAAATATGTCATGATGAAAATTATTATTACTTGAAAAATGAATGTACCGTACATATGTAGCATTGACATTTGTAGTGACGTCCAGATTGTGCTAAGGCTTATGTGTCTGCTATGTCACATGCTTCCAGTCGATGCTCCCTGTCAAGGTCTGTTTTGAAAGGGAGAAAAGTTGCTTTGTTTACAGAGCCAGTGATCCAAAATGAAGTTTGATTTTGGCAAGATGTCCTTGAGAAACAAAATTGTTTTTTCAATGGAGACTTTTTGGTTGCAGACTTTTGTTGATTTTTTTGTTTTAGTAGGGTTTATTCTGTTAACTGCAGCTTGTGAATTCTTGATATATCTTGAACAATTGAGACGTCAAGAAGAGGAAGTTTTCACCTTCAGTAGCACTTTGGTCAGTTTGGTCCCAAAATGTGTTCATCAACAGCAGTTTATGTTATTCCATCTTCTCTTTTATTTCACGCATTTTTACTGAGACTACCTCACAAAGGCATGGTTCAGCAGTTGAATATATTTAGATAATTTTATCCAAGTACACAATTTTATATATTTAAGATTTGTGGACTTGATAGAATTTTGCTCACCACTAGATAGCCACAGTGAGCATTTCACGCTTTAATTATGCTTTGAAAAAATTAACCATGTTGCAACACATTTTCTGCAAAGCTTTAAAGCTTCAATAATGCCTCATCTTAACATTACTAGACAAGTCCAAGTACAGTTGTGCTTGAAAGTTCACATACCCTCCCATTAAAAAATCCAATCATAAAATTACCCCAATAATTAAAATAACACAAAACTGATGCACTTTTAATTTTAGAAAAAAGTTCTTTTAAAAAACAGTCCCAGCCAAATTACAGCACCTTGCCCATGAACAGTGAACAAACATACCTGTCAGCAGGTGCAAAAGTCTGACTGAACATTTCCAGAGCATTACAGAAAACACTTGATTATACTGATCGCATCACACTGCTGCTCAATAAAAAGTTAGTTAAGGAGGGACATCGGGCTTGTTTACTTGTTTTATTTATTGCAATATATATATATATATATATATATACACCCCAACAGACAGATGGACGGACAGACAGATATAAATATTTTTTAAATAAATGTCATGAGTACCATTTTCTATTATTAGTATTACTTTTGTCAATTTCAATGTGTTTTGCTGGCAGTTGATTTTTTTCTGTCTGGGTACGTAAACTTTCAAGTAAAACTGTATTGTGAAATTAGATTTAGGCCATAAGTATTATTGGTATGAATGTAATCTATACATTCAATGCACTTTTTTTTAGACTCTTATCTGACAACTTTTATGCCAATGTCTTTTTTCTTAATACTAGATTTGTATTGAAATTATTTATTAGTGAGACATTCAGTGGCAGCAAAAGATAAATTAAACTTAGGAGAAATGGTCTTGAAAACGCCTTAAAGAGTCTTTGAATATGAGGTTAGCCAAGGTGTGGGAGCCCTGTGATTTAAAGAGGGCATTGATTGCTTTTACCCAAACCTAAACCTACGTTTTCAATTTGATTCTTTTTAAAGCTACAAGCCACAACACCTCTCTCAAGACACTTTACAAAATGAAATAAAATCAGTTCAGTCATCATGTTGCATATTGATTCCAACTCAAACACATTAATTTTTCTTAGTTATCAGTTATTATTTTACATTGGTTTTAAATAATTCATATGGAAGGAATCCCATTAGTTTTCTTAGCCATGTAACAGCAGTAATAGGGAGCACCTCCATAAATGTTAAACATTGAGTCATTAACAGAACTTACCATAAAATGAAAACCATCTATATGTGTTAATAAATATATTGAATATTGCTAAGAGAAGAACAATAAGAAGAGCAATTCTTAGCTGATGAAAAATTGTACTTAGTGGGGAAATCCAGAAAAACTTACTTCCCTCTACTCCCAATCAGGGAATCAAACCTGACAAATTCATTACAGGGATTTAAACAAACCACTGCACTAACAGCCAAATCCACAGTAATTTCCATTCAACTCTTTCACAAAAAGAGGATCTGCTTCCTTTGCATTTTTCATGAATCAATATTAAACTGTTAAAATACCATATTTTGCAGTTTCTTTTTGTCTTTAACTAATTCTGGTGTATTTGAATGAATAGAATAATTTTCTGACAGAGCTGAGTCAGCCTCAAGCATACCATCAAATCACTTTTTTTTTTTAACCCACATGAGCTTAGAATGCTTCATTTTTGATATACCAGAATATAAAATAACGTATGCAAGGAATAAATACATCTCTGTTAAACCAAACATATTAGACATTGTCTTAGGCAAAGCTAATGTGTACTTATTAAAAACTCCTTTTTTGTTGTTGTTAAATTAACACTTTACCACATTTGAGGGGCCAATGTTATTCCAAGAGGAGCACAGGCCCCCTAACCCCACCTGATGGAACCACAGTAGCAATAGCAGAGTAAAAAATATCAAAACAAAAAGCAGAAAATGTCTAAAGTGTTAATTACAAGAACAAAAGAAAAAAAATGGCACTCTTGATACAACTGGCAACCTTTGAGTTTCTCAAAATGTCTGGTAGAGATGTTCAAGTTTTGTTGCCAAAAATGTATTTGGTGTTACTAAAAATGTTAGTAGCCTACACCGCTAAAATATAGGTTACAAAGAACTGAAATGCAAAGACATGAGGTAAATTTCTTTTTTTTTTTGTAAAGCATTGGTTTCAGCAATAATGAAGTTCAAATGTTTTTTCTTTTGCAAACTTTAATAGGTTTATGGTTCATCAATAAATAAGAACAAACACATATGCAAAAACAAAAAAAAAACAGATTCTTTCTTTGCAGAAGTATAATCTTTATGAGTGTCCCTATCTAACATGGGTGACAGTGGCAGTGGTTTGTAATATTTGATTAGATCTATGTCAGCCTAGCAACATATTAATTTGTGCATATCCTTTGTGATTAAGATGCTCACTGTGTGCCCTTTTAGCAGACAACTCCCTGGGCTCTAACAAATGGACGTTGTAATAGGTTATACTCAGTGTTGTAGTGCCACGGGTCATTGCCTTTGGTCAGGAATGTTGATTAAAATATGGGGGCAAAACAATTTCTCAAAGATTTTCCTCTGATCTGTGGACAAAAAGGGCTTTATACAGTACAGGAAGTAAAATATCTGCAGCCTGATATATTGTGCCTCACTGTAATCTAAATCATGCTATTTGGAGGTGATAAACCATGCAACAAATAACCCTGAGAATATAAGTTTAGGATTTGAGTGGTTACAACAGTTAACCCCACAGCAATGATTTTACTTTCCATATTTGCATAAAGTTCTCAAAGAAACTCTATATAACCTTATGGTGCAGGAATTTTGCAGCCTGAAATAAATATCAATTTGATGTACAATTAATTAACTAGCAGTGGGTCTTAAATGTTTTATCGCTTAAAGGAATATTAACTTCTGATAACCGCAATGATGATAGGCATTTAAAAAAAAGGTTAACAGTACTTGGGCTTTTTCTTGCCTTAAATCATGAAGCTCACTAGTTTTCGTCAACAACTATTGTTAATCTTGGAAATGGACTACAGTTAAGATTTAGTTCAATGTCATACTGAATATTTTTGGATCTGCTTAAACAGAAACAAACATGTTTAGTGTTGTCTTGTTCACTTTGTATATGAGTTCTTTAAAGATAGTTATTCTTATCTCAATTTTTAGGAGGGTATTTTAGGAAGACAACTTGGATGCAATAACTGTTTCCCATCTTTTTTGTGTTTTGCTGTTGGCCACAACACTGTCTGTTACTATTTCATGTAAATATTTACTTATAATTAGATGGTCAAGGGGGCTGCACACGGTTTGTAGCACAGAAGGCCCAGGGTTTTTCTGCATAGCGTTTGTATGTTCTCCCTATGCTTGAGTGGGTTCTCTCCAGGTACTCCCACAGTCCAAAAACATGACTGCTATGTTAATTGGATTCTCTAAATTGTGATTAGGTGTGTATGTGTGTGTGTGTGTGTGTGTG
>NW_015150640.1:182196-186351 GCF_000732505.1 Cyprinodon variegatus | reverse complement strand
ACACACACACACACACACACACACACACACACACACAAGGGGGCCACAGAGAACAGAAAAACATGACTCACATAAATCTAGAAATACAACTAAACCGGAATTAAACCAATAAAACTAGAAAACAAGGAGCAAAGTAAAGAACAGAACCAAGACCATGACAGGTAGAAAGATTAATGATTAAATTAATGAAAACTTTAATTTCTTTGTATGAATTGAAATGTATTTGCTTATTTTATTCAACAGAATGGTTTCATGCTGGAAACCTTGGACGTTTAACTACTTTACCCTTTAAAATGGTTTTAAACTCCATTTCCCAATGTCCAATTTCCTGTAACCCTTAGAAAAATCTCTGGTTCACCACACCCAAATAAATAACTTGTCGTTGGCAACACTCTGTAAACTTCATGCAAAGGAGAAAACCCAGCTACTTGATTTAGTTATGATAGATCAAGGACACTTACCAAAAAACAGCAGGATACTATTCCTCTAAAACTAGATTAAGATATACAGTAGATTATAAAACTGTCTTAGATTATTTTTGTCCATGTACATTTATATGGTTCAAAGCAGCTTTGTTTCCTGTATATATATGTTAATCCCTTTATTGTCCCACAATAGGGAAATTCACTCTCTGTATTTTAACACATCCCCTTAGGGGGCAGTGGGCTGCCATTGTGTGGCGCCAGGGGTGCGGTGTAGGGTTAAGGGTGTTGCTCAGAGACCCAGAGTGGAGGCTGTAGGGATCGAACCAAGTATTTGCAACCTTCTCACAGTATAAGCGCAGTCCTCTAAGCACCAGGCCAACACTTCCCACAGGGTGTTTTTATTTTATTTAATTTTCAACATTATTTTCTGTATTCACTGATTCTTAACACTGTGTGTGTGTGTGTGTGTGTGTGTGTGTGTGTGTGTGTGTGTGTGTGTGTGTGTGTGTGTGTGTGTGTGTGTGTGTGTGTGTGCTTGGTTGTACGTCTATGTCTCTGTGTTGCCCTGTGACAGACTGGCAACCTGTCTTGGGTTGTACTCTGTCTTCCACCCATATACTGCCAGAGATGGGCACTGGCCCAAGTGCAACCCTGACAGAACGAGCGGGAGAAGATGGATGGATGGATAGACAGACAAGGTGTCAGTGTGGACTTGCTGTTCTAAATTAAATTTTGGCTAAAAACATTTTCTGTTTTTATTCTTTGTTGTTGTTGTTGTCAGATAGGTCTGTTTTTAGTAGTTATTGTAAATGAATCATGCAGTGGCAAAGCAAAACTCCTGCCAGATGCAAGATAATATATGAATTGTCAAATAATTATTTTAGCTTTACTGCCAAAGCATCCCTTTCAACTAAATAATAGAAGAAACAAAGCTATTGCATAAATCTAAAGTCAGTTATCTACTATTATTTATCAGTTAACACTGCAACAAAAATATTGCAAGAAGAGTTCGTATTTAGATTCGATTTAGGAGAAAATGCCACATTCACCATTTATCTTCTATATCTAATCTTCTGTCATTATATTGGACATGGAATTTGTTGCCCTGACCTAAATCTGATGTGGCGCACTCGTAGGAGCCAACAGTAGGAGAAAAGGTACGAGAAATTTTAGACAACAATACAACAAAGTTGTTGCATGAGGCAAAATGTCTTTATAGGGAGTAAACAGTGTTATGAATAATCCAATGAAACAAAAGGGTAAAACCAGTAATATGTGCTCCTTACTGCCACCTGCTGAATTAAAGGTAGAGTGTAGTATGTTTTCCCAGGCTAATATGAATGGGTGTCCCATTTCTTTCAGCAGACGGACCAATTCCCCAAGATTCATTACCCAGGTAAAAAGTTCCTTGGACTGTAAATTCTGATCCCAGCAGTTGAAAACAGGTTATTGACAGCTAATAAATATACATGCGTCACAGTACATTACAGGAATAAAGTACTTCCTAGTTTGATAGTAATGCAGCTACTTGTCAGTTAAAGTCATTTCGAATTTCTAGCAATGTTTAGTTGGGTTCAACTAACTAGAATAAAATGGAAAAAGTGCCAGTGTAAAAAGATATAAAAATATTAAGTGAACCAGAAATAACCAGTGATAGCAAAGCAGCTGGCAGAGACAAAGAGGCAGATAAATACAATACATAAATATTTTATCCAACAACACGTCCACAAAATGAGAGGATGGTTATAGGAGTGCCATCAGGGCACCTAAAATGATTGAAACTAAATTATTGACCAGCTGCAGATTGATTAGCTCATAACTGAGGATGTAGCCGGGGTGCCTTCTCTGTTGTGCAGTGCTATCAATCCATGACAAGGCCACTGTTCATCTGAGACATCCCCACAGAAGGCTCACAGGCTTTTGTTGCTGACAGGAAGCCTTCGGCAAAGCAGACACTTTCCTTTAAAACTCATTAATCAGTTCTGGTGTGATGAACTTATTAAAGGCACTGTAAATAAACACAAGTTTGGTAACCTGGTCTCTTTGGAGTGTCAAGGTTTTCCTTCATGATAGTATCAAAAACATGATAATTTTAAACTTTACTGGGCATTTATTATACTGTTTATGACTGTTGTCCCTGTTTGTTTTTGTTCTCCCTGCTGTTCTCTGGGAAGAGGCTTTGCAGCATTCGATGCAGTTCCAGCAGATTCTTCAAAAGCCTTTTCCTCACTGCCATCAGACAGCTAAACAGTTGAGAAAACATGTCACAGACTGGGGTGTGAGGGGTCGTTGATCATGTTACGGGCTTGGGAAATGCAGCGCTGGGATAAAATGTCTTTTATGGAGGGAAGAGGAGCCCCAATGATCCTCTCTGCTGTTCTCACCACTCTTCTCATGTTCTTCTAGTCTGAGGCGCTGCAGCCTCCACACCACACAGTGAAGCAGCTGGTGAGATTTACTCTCTATCTTGCTTCTGTATCGTGCTTCTGCTATGAACATCTACAGCATAGAATCTTTCTATCGTTATTAACCATATGTTTCTAGCCATTCGATATTTATTTCATATTTGTCATACAAATATTTCCTGAATTGCATTACTGATCTATTAAACTTAATGATTTTGTGATTGTCTTGTTATAACAACAAAACATCAGAGTTCTTCTCAGAACACATAACAAGTCCATGAATTATTTTCCCAGCTTTTCAGCAGTTGGATCCAAATTAAACAAACAGCTTCTCTGATGAAAGCGGAGATCTCTCAGATTTCAAAAATATAAGTTTTGTCTACTGGATTCACTCTACCAACAGCAAAAGAAGAGTAGAATAATCCTTGTAATTTCCCCAAACGGTTATCAGTTTAACCATGGCCTGCTGTAGCATTTATCCATGGATATTTCACCTTCCCAGAAACAACTTTCACTTTACCTGGAGCAATGGAATCAATGATGTTGGCAACTTTAGGGTTAAAATTTTCAACCAGCTCATCTGGAGAGTTACAGAGTAAAGTGGAAGCAGAAGCATAAACCTGAGTAAAGTAACATTTCGTATAACATTTATTGCTGTAATTAGATTAGTGGGAAAGATTGTTTTAAAGCGAAAAGAAAAATGGCCTGAAAGGGGCAACATCAGTTAGAGAAACATTAGAAATATTTAGACCTTTACTGATGATCAAGTCCAAAATATGTCCTTGATTGTGTGTTGGATATTTAACATGTTAAGTAAAACCAAAACTTTGCAGTGTATGACCCATTTCCTTTGCATCTCATTCTTCAGGGTTTTCAACGTGTAAATTAAAGTCTCACCTTTTTTTAAACAGTCTATTCTGATGGAGAAAATTGTAACTAGAAGTTGCGGTCTCCAGTAAAATAACCATGTCATTATTTTAATCTCGCCATGTCTCAGTTAGAAACATAAAATCAAGATTTTGCTGAGTAATTAAGTAACCGATCAAAAAATACTTTCCTGACTAGGTTGATTAATGCCAGTTTAAATAAATTTGTTGATATCATCTCTTTAGCCGGTTGAGCTCCACACAGTTTTCAAGTTGAATGGTTTCCTTTCAGACTATCTGAAGGAAAGGAGGGTCCATCGGAGAGTCGAATCTCGGATTTAGGAGGAGCAGTGTGGTTTTCGTCCTGGTCGTGGAACACTGGACCATACGGTGGCCCTGAAGTGCAAACTGCAACTACAAGTCTAAAAGCGCAACTACATTAAGGAAATCGCAACTACA
>NW_015150640.1:174100-181544 GCF_000732505.1 Cyprinodon variegatus | reverse complement strand
TGTAGTTGCGATTTCCTTAATGTAGTTGCGCTTTTAGACTTGTAGTTGCAGTTTGCACTTCAAGGCCACCGTAGGATCAGCTCTACACCATCAGCAAGATCCTGGATGTGTTGTGGTGAAGAGAGAACTGAGCCAAAAAGCAAAGATCTCGATTTACTGGTCGATCTATGTTAACATCCTCATTTATGGTCATAAGCTTTGGCTCATGACCGAAAGAATGGGATCCTAGCAACAAGCGGTCGAAATGAGTTTTCTCCATGGTGTGTGTGGGCTCTCCCTTAGAGATAGGGTGAGGAGCTCAGTCATCTGGGGAGGACTCAGAGTAGAACCACTGCTCCTCCACGTCACGGGTCTTTCTAGTTTGATTACCTTGTGTGCATTTCAGCACGTAAAAATAACTTCATCAATAACAATAACATCATAATTACTTTATTCCCCTTCTTCAGGGGTTTAAATTGAAAGGCCCCTTCCATTCATATATCTGTCACACTCTAAAAATCCTTACTCGATTTAACTTCTAAGATCACATTTTGATTCTTCAGACTCCTGGGAGTGTGCACAGGAAGCCTCTTGGCCAAAGCACATCCTGTTCCAACCTGCTGCTTTGCTGCCTGCCAAACCTTCCTCATAATACAGGAACCTGCTTCCTGATATAAAATCACCTGGTTTTGATTCCTAAACAATACCTTTAACTAATTCCTAATTTCTATTCTATTTTAAGACGAAACAAGGATAGATCTCATTATGAGATTATTTCACACTTAAGTTTTCATTTTGATTCTTCTTTATCATTTTAGTGATTCAGTTTGAAATTTATTTCAGTTTATTGATATACCTCTAAATCACAATATCTCATAATATGGTACTTCACAAGGTAACTTCAGATCTCTGATGTGTATACTAAGTTTTCTTATGAGAAAACCCATTTGCTTCTGTCTCCTTGAAACCCAGTTGGCCTCGGCAGATGGCCACTCACACTGAGCCTGGTTCTGCTGGATGTTTCTTCCTATAAATAGAACGTTTTTCCTCTCCACTGTCGCAACACGCAGGTTTGGTGTGAGGGATTGCTTTCGAGTCAATGAGTCGATGCAATCAACTGCTTTTCCTTAGATAGAAAACTTGGAATTAATCTGACTGTATGATCTGGTTGAATTGTCTCTCTGAAGTGCCTTGAGATGACATGTCCTGTAAATTGAATATAATATACATATTTTATTAATAACTTTCTTCTTCAAGGGCAAGATGAAAGCCATTTAAAGATATATCTAAACATTAAAATATGACCCAAAGAACTCTAAGATAAAATTTTTATCGATTTTACCTATTTTTATGTTAATCAAAATTCTAAATATTGACCTGTTTTGGCCAGGATAGATAGGAGAACAAACATGGCTAGATATGCTTTAACCCAGGACTTCGCAATCATTAATACATCACCTTTACTACTGTACCACATCAAAATAATAACACTCTATAGCATGACCAAATAATACATACATGTGCATAAAACAGGGTATTACTTATAGTAGCTTGTGAAATAATTAATTTTTGTTTTGTTTTTTTGCTTTTTTTTTCTAATTGCAGAATCAACTGTTAAAGATATAGAGAACGATGTTCTATTTCTGGGTCGATCATCTAAATAAGAGGTCACCCTAATTATCAATCATTATGTTGACATGTTTACATTCAAAACATGCTCGTCCCGTTAGCTGCACTTTCAGGCAAATATGTGTGGTGAGCTACGGTTTTAGCCAGTCACTGAAGGTCACTTTTCTCACCGCGGTTCTTTGTAAATGGGGGTTGTGAGAGAAAAAGTCTTCAAAGTGTATGAGAAGAAAAGGCCTCAGAAGATGCAGATATATCCTGGAATGCTTTGTGCGGAGAGCTCTCGTCGCAAAGCATTATAGGATTTGCTGTCATAGCTGCCCACTGTCGCAACCAGACAACAACGACTAATAAAGAAATGGCTCAGGCACTATGAAGGAGGAATTACGTTACCAACGGAGAGCAAAAAGTAGTGATCATTTGTCCAAATAGTCAGTTAACTGAGTCTGCAATAAAGTCCTCTATATAGTCCCCACTCTTTATAATGATTGAGGGATTTTGGGGTTATGGTGGACGTTCAGACAGAGTAAGCTTGTAGGAGCTATGAGAACAGCAACTTTTAACACTCAGACTCCCAGAATTCTGATCCTACTAGAACTCCCACTGGACGTAAATTTGACGGGTGACATTTTTCCCAATGAAACGCATAAGTAGTGATGATGTCATCACCCGAGATGGTTCTAGTTGCGATAGAAGCCCATTGTGGACATGTAAACCTTAAAAAAAAAATCTAATATATATTTGTCAAAGGCAATAACACTGTTTTACTACACAGGCCATTTTTATTTCAGGTAGTGTTTGGTCTACTCCTACACAGGACATATACTGTCAGTCTAATTGTAGGGCATCTTTAGACTTAACCCTTCACATATGTCAAGATTTACATGTTACTTCAACATTAAGATCAGCTCTATTACCTACTAATACAGTGGGTACAACTAATATTGCTCTAAAATTAAAATCTGGGGAATAAAAAGTTTATTGGTACCATAAATATCAAGAGTGCTTTATACATGTGTTTCATGAATATGTATGCTGATGGACATGGATAAGACTAATGCTCCACAGTAATATAACAATGTTTGTTTATTTGTTAAGGATCCAAATTTATAATTATGCACATCATCTGTAACTAAGCACAGCATCTGTATCAACATGACAGGAAGCCATTTGGAAATCAGCTGAGAATATCTATTGTGTCAGGCCGTCTGAAAAGAATGAGAATTGGCTTAATGAATAGATTTTAATATTTATAATTGTCCATGCCCTCTGTATCTCTGTCTAGTTTTCTTTGCAAGCTTATCACAATAACACAGAATGATGATCATGAGTTATCTCAATCGACAAAAGTCTCATTTCAACAAAGGTTATTAGAGAGTGAAATAACCAGGCTTATAGCCCTTCATGATATTCCACACACACCTGCTCTAAGTACATAATAAAAGGCCTCTCAAATATTTAATAACCATTTTATACATGATGAGGAAAACATAACCACGTACCTTTTTATCAAAAAATATTCGTTAAATTCAAGTAGTTTAAAATTATTCATATGTTAAGGGTATTATGGATGTTAATACTGATACAAGCAGAAAGAAGAAACAAAAATCTCAGGGCTGACACATCAACAGTGTCCTCTTGTGGTGGCATGGATTTGGAAAAAGTCCTGAATTTCTATTGCGTCCAACTGTCCCAGATTTATGCTGATCTGCCAGGATGCCTTGACATCTGCCAGACACAATTTGCCTGGCGGTTTCAAAAGGTGGCCGCAATGGGGGCCTGATTGGCATGGAATGTGAGGCTGGTGATGTGCTGGAAAAAATACGGTTTTCAGCAATTGGATGGTGCGCCATTAGGTCACATTTATTCTTCTGTCTATCATGAAAACAAGAGTGTTTGCATAACCCTTACAGCTTTATCATAACACAAAAACGGGCTTTGATATTTCCTGTGAGACAGCAGTTCACATTCATGGAATCCGCTGGCACAGTCAACAACTCAGATCATGAATTTGGATGTAACCTCTTATTTACAAGGTATAAGCAGCTGCTTTAGAGTCAACTCTATTTTTCATGGGCAAATTTCAAGTACTTTGCTCAAATGATGTGTCAAGTAGAAGTCATGATCCTGCACATTTCATTTAAATAGCTCCTCTCAGCATTAGTAGCACTGTATAATCTTTTAGCTGATACTGTACTCCGCTCTCTTTAGAATTCCCTATCCTCCAATTTTTCTGTGCCTTCTACAATGATTTCTGTGTGTGCGTGTATATGTGGGCTGCAACCCGTCATCAGAAATGACCTTGCATTCTCATTATTCTTTGCAGCCTGGCACTTCAAAGCAAGCAGTGGGAAGGCAGAGCTGAAATGACGAAATGGTGTGTGATCTCACTTTGATTCCCGCTCAGACTGCAACATATACGTATGCGTAATGCTCGTTTGTGCTAATACAGTCAACATTATTACAGGGGAAGGAAGAGGAGTGCCTTTAAAGTTGGGTGCTTCGTTTTCCAGTGTAAATAATTCAGAACATCTTTCAACATATTTGCTTGTGTCACTCAGGGTTAACTAATTTGGCTCACCCTGTTAGTTAGCCTTAATCACTCACCAAGTCTCAAAATTAAGGTTTGAACCTTTCAATGATTATCATCATGACATAAAGTAAAACAATTTTTTTACTTAAAGGCAGCCCTTGGACATGACCAACATATGTTATTTTTAAGGTGCTGATTTTATGCAGCAGCAACACCAAAAGATAAAACCTGCCACCAGCAAGACACCCTTATTTCACACATCCAGCTTTCTATTTCCTTGCTTCATCTTATTCTCTCTTTCAAAAACATTCTGATGTGGAGGTCGTAATCCCTGCTTCGGTGTACTGGCTGGTTGTGGGCTGTACAGCTGAGTGCCTGGCACATCCCAAGACTTCCATTTGAGGATAAAGCCTTTTGAATTATATTATTCAACCCCCCTCGGTTTTATCAATGAGTAGCAGTTCAACATGTTACACCTTCTTTATAAATTCCAACTAATGCAGATAAAAAGAGCCTTTCAAAGCTTGTGTCTGGGCTAATAAGATGCAACTAGAAGGCTTAACAATGACCATTCACAGATAGCATTGTTTGAAATGAGAAAAGGAGATCTAATAATGCATATATTTAAGAAGCTCAGTTTATTCCATAGAATAGAATAGCAGTGTAACACGGGGTTTTCTGTCCCATATCTATTACTTAATAAATCTGCCTTTAATATTAGCTAGATTAAAAAACACCCCACAATGCCTTACCATGTATTTGACATTATTGCACAAAAGCTTCATTAACAAAGAAGCCATGCATTTTAGCAAAGCAGCTACATCATGTGCTATAGACTGGTTCAAACCAGTTGTGCACATGACTCAAAAGCAATGTCATTTAATCCCATGCTAAGCTTTACTGGTGTACTTTTTAATACTAGATTTTCACCAAATCACCCGGGGGTTCTTATTGAGAATCAAGATTAAATTCCAAAATTTCAAGTTGATGTGAAAAAGAAAAGAAACAGAGATGTGTCATGATTCAAGAGAACACTATAAATTTAAAAGCATTTATTTTAATGTACATGCTATAATTAGAACTAGAGCATATCAAAAGTTACATGCATCCATTAAAGAGACGACAGGACCCCAGATAACATGGCATATATGGAAACAGAGAGCAGGTTTACTCAGAATGTACAGAAATTACCAGACATTTCATGTATAAGGAGATTTGGTGCTTTGCATGACCTGTTTTATATTGCAGTGGCAGCAACAGTTTTAGTCAGCTCACAAAGATAAGAGTAAACAACAGGAATTTAAGAGATGAGAAAAATTATCCGCCTTTGAAGCATCTCAAACAACAATTTCAGCATTTGACAGAACATCTTTTTTCCTATTTCTTACTCAAATATAAAGAACCAGTCAAAATTTTAAAATGATAATTATTCTTCTTTTTTCCTTACTTTTTAAGTTTCATATACACAGTGAAGCTATTTAAAATTATTACGCAAAAGTATATAGAATTATAAAGCAAACAAAAAACAGAAGAAAAAAAATTTAATTCATACTTTATATATATATATATTTTTTTTTGGTTGGTTTTGTCGTTTGTAGAAGTTCTGTTTTTGCTTTTATCTGAATGCAAAAGTTATAGCTATTATAGCCAGTAAGGTAAATAATGAATTACAGAGATTTTTGATAATCCACTATAAGGAACGTGGTTTTATGACACCAATAAAGCATACCAACCACTTGAAAGTAATTTAGGATTTATTTTAGAACCAAAATCCAAAACAAAATAAATACTAAAAGAAAAGACAGAAACTAATAAACTATACATGGAGGTTTTTGATGGTCTGAAAAACTAATGAAAAAAAAAACTGATGTGGATTAAGTGCCAAGGTTTAGGTGGTTTGCTTACAGGTAGACATAGGGGTATGAACATGTAAGAGAATTAATTGATCCAGAACCATATAAACTTATTTTTGCAAATGTGCTATACTTTTTATGATACCTTCATTGTTTTTGACTCCCAATTATGTCTAAATGCAATATAACTACTCTAACCCTAAAGGGCAATGGGTTAAGATGTACATATCTGTCTGCTTATCTATCCATGTGAGAAAGCAAGAGTTTAGTTTTTAAGTAAGTGGACAAGTAAAACAATAATAATATCTCTCCAATGTTTCCTGCAGTTTTTATCAGGTAATTACCAATTCACTCATGAAATACCAGCAGAGCTCTGGTACACTGGTGATGGTGGAAAGGCGACATAGGTCATCTTGTAATTATAACTCCTTTCCCCTGCCTTTATTGTCTCTGCATAATCAGCTCTATCATGGCTGAAATAATTGATTCCCCATTTATGCTAATGGTATGGATCTAGAGCATGGAGGAGCAAATACTCAGTCATGTTGTCTTTCGGGCCTGACATTTAGAATGAAATAAGGAAAGCAGTAGGTTCTGGTCAGAAAGCAGGGTGTTTTTACTCTAGCCTCAGTGTTAGTCGTGAGTATAAACACCAGGTTGCTCTTGTTCAGCCTAGACCACATACTGAAAAGGAGGCAGAACTTCAGATGTATTTCATCATTGCCTGTTATGTTGCCTATTAGGTAAATCAGACTCACCTCATACATGTAATGTCTAACTATTTAATCCCCCAAACCAGGAGGTGCAAGGCTCCAGATTCACATAGAGTAGAATAAAAGATGTTCCCAGGATTGCACACGAATATGATTTTGCAGATTTGAAATTAGGCACATTTAAATAAACATCTACTGTCTAAAGAAAGATACCAAAGAATGCAGTCACAGGGACTTCAGATATCTTTAGGCAATCTCACTTATCAAATGTAAGGTAAATATAACATATGTATAGAATTTATTCAAATAAATTGACAAAACCAATGTGTAAAGTTAGAAAACTCTAAACACCCCAACAAACAAATATGAATCACAATAGTCGTTTCCAAATTTAATGAAAAGGAAATTATTTCTAAAACATTTCTATGTTCAGACATAAAACATATGTCAGTGTTAGACATTTTTCAGGCTGAGGGCTATTCCTTTTAAAATCTTTTCTGTGCTGATTGTACCTTACAGTCTACTTAATCTTACTGCTAACAGATATCAACACTTTTTTCAAACTTTAGGCTGGCTTTTTATTTGAATCAATCTGTATGTCATTGCTTTCTTTCCAAATGGTTGGAATTCGATAATGTCATAATTTTTATACATTTCTTTTATAAAGTATACACATAATATGAGAATCTTTAAGCAACAACTCACCCTCTCCTCTCCTCTCCTCTCCTCTCCTCTCCTCT
>NW_015150640.1:168076-174010 GCF_000732505.1 Cyprinodon variegatus | reverse complement strand
CTCTCCTCTCCTCTCCTCTCCTCTCCTCTCCTCTCCTTAGCAACAGGACATTTCCATCATAATTATAAATTTCCACCAGTTTTAAGATTGGAAAATCTTGTAGGGGATGAACAGACAAGGACAACTTTCTCATGTTTTATGGTATTTCCTTTTTTTATAGGTAACTTTAGTTATATTCATCATTTTCTGTTTTACTCTTCTTTTTAGCACTTAGAGATAGGCCACCTATGTAAAGCACTCTATACATTTTATTTCATTTCAATCGGAAGAACTCACATGAAGAGAAAAGACAATTAGGAGAAATGTATTGATACAATTACTTTGGCACTCAGACCTCGACAGGAAACAGCACTTAATTTTGATAGATATGCATGAGCAGGAGCAAAAAATAGGGCTGTTTCCCCCCCAGCAATGTGTTTCTTCAGTTCTTCAGCTCCATATTATAATTATTATTTTGAAAATAATTTGTATCACTTTACCTCCAACTACATGGCTTAAAAACTGATCTTTCTTTTACAACCACTCTCAAAGTTGAATGGGGCAGAACTAAAGTGATTTGCATATCTTACATTTTGAACGGCAATCTTTGTTGATGACTTGCAACATGCCATTATTAAACATGTTTAAAAATGCACACGTATTTAAGGGCCTCTTATTTTGAATATTTCAAGATAAAACCCTATATCTAGCATACGTGTGCCTGTACATGAATGCCTATGTCTGTGTGTCTCTGTTTTTTTTTTGTGATAGACAGGTTAGCTGTACAGGGTGTCACCAATGTTTTGCCTTCTGTTCAAGATAGTCATCAGCCCGACCCTTACCCTCCGAATAAGTGAGTATCATGATGGATCAAAATTTTTAAATGAGCATCAATGAATTAATTTCGTTATCGTTGACAAAAACAACATTGACTACTATCTAGGCTCTTTATCCAACTCCAAGTCATATGTTGTTCTATTATGACCTTTAAATGCATCACATTCTTTTTAGATTTGAAGCTTTCCAACAGTTTGCGTCACACACTGATGTTCTTTACTTTTCTAAGAAATGCCACATTTCACTTTTTGAAAGTATTCTTTCTAAATATTTTGTTAAACATTCTTTCATTTTGTTGTCCAATGGCAGGATTACCTTCCACCAAACCCTTTCATGCACTGACGATAGTAAAATCTGTCCAAGGCTTCATAATAAAGATCAAATCAGATCATCGCTTCAGAACTACTTTAAAACCCCTTGGTACTTTAATGTCAATCACCTGTCAGGAGTTGAGGGGCTGCCAGCAGTCCAGCATGCTGCCTGTGGCAGAGGAAAAGTAGGACTCATGCATTAGAAATAAAGTTTCCAGGTACCCCTCATGACATGGGTAAATCAATTGTGCCTAGGGTATTCTCAACAGAGACCCATAGTGAAAATGTAATAAATGCCACAAAAAGACCTTTTCATGTCACATTCTATTTGAGGACTGTCATCCAACTCAATTTTAGAGTGCATTTAAGTTCATGAAATTTGATTCAGCTGCCAGCTACCAAAATCATGCCATGCCAAAAAGGCATTTACAACAGTGCGTTAACAAAACCTGGACATCAAGGAGCTCCTGCCATATTGTACTCCAGACAGCATATCCCCCAGAGAGACTCACTTAAACAATGCCAACATGGAAGAGAGGAAGCCCAAGATGGCTTTATCTCAGTTTTTTTGTGCCACTCACACCACACACACATCAATCACAGTCCATCACCGTCTTTTCCAGGCAGCTCCTTGGATGCAATCTCTCACAGGTTCTTAGGCTCTGACATGCCTCTAAAAGGCTTAGATAATCTGTCTAAGATAGCAGCCTTAGATTTTCTTGGTAAATGTTAATCAAATGAATCTGCTTCTTCTCAAAGGAATGATTATTGGTCACATTAGGAATCCATCTATAAATTACATAAAGGATTTTTATTGAATATTTCCACATTACATTGCAGTTAAAGTGCTCCTTCTGTGTCCCAATTCTGCTTTTTAACACTCTAACTGATTTTTTTTTTTTATCATTCTTTAATTCACCTTTAGCATGACTCCATCAGTCCTGTGGAAGATTACTCATGAATAAGAGCCTACATTATTCAGTGGTTGGTGCTACATTTACCAGCCAAATGATCCTGCCTGCACAGCGAGAGGATACTCCAGCAAGGAGGATACACGCAGCCCCTTCAAGAGCAATTGCTATTCTCGGTGAGCCCTCCATGGGAGCACGCTGCTGAGAGTTGGGTTTGATGGGCCCAATTTAATGCTCCATTATGCAAATTGATCATCTCAATTGACCATCATTCGGGTAATGGGATGGGCTGGTTGTGAAAGGTGATGGTGGCAGGAAGTGTCTTAAAAGTTTCAATTCAAGGTGATAAAAATAAGACAAAAAACAATAACAACAAAAGTGGTCTCACAACTTAATAACAGTCAATGACAAAGATTTTTAGCCAAGAGTGATAGAAAGCTCATGGATGCTTGGATAGCCTATCTAATAACAATTTAGGAGTTACCACTCCTGTGTTCTTGAGGGATTTATTTTTGATGTAGGAGTGAAACAAAACATTTTCGCATTGCAGTTTCTCTGGCATGCTGTCCAAGGGTGGAGAGCTGTCAGGCTGCGACGTCGCTGTGCACTTGTCTTTTTTGTCACTATACAGTTTTTAAACCATCTTTCTTTTTCTTTTTTTTGCCTTTGGGAAAACCTCTGCTAGTTACCAATCTTTTTTTTTTTTTTCTGAACAAAAAACTGTAACTTTATCTTTAGTACAAGAAAAAAAAAAAAAAGCAATTCCACATTCTTTGAAATTGTTTTTTGTGTGTCCAGGGTTTCTGGAAAGATAATGTGATGGATATTTCCAAATGACATCTCTTTCATAAATTGAAACGATGACCTTGACTGGTTATGATGGTTAAAAAGATCCAGATGCTAGAGGCTACTCCACTGTGTTTGTGCCATCAAGTCATCTGATAGGCAATAAGTCTTTTTTTCTGAAAAAGAGAAAATGTCCTTTTTCTTTTTGGCTTAAAGTTTTCTCCACATAGCAGTCACACCTGCAATATATGTGCAGTGCTTTTTGAAATGATGTGTGTCTTTGGGATACACAAAATAAATCAACTCTCCTTTCCCAAATGCGTCATTATGACAGCTAGTAGAATATGTAGAGTCCTCATCTGAATAGGGCTGTCTGCACCAATTTTGCACCTATTTTCAATTGTGCATGCAACTTTTGTAGCCCCTGCAACATATCTACTGTCATGGTTTTGGTTCTGTTTAAGTTTTCTTTTTGAGTTCCCATTGGTTCCATTTTGTGTTATTCTAGTTGTTTATTTTGTTGTTGTATTTGAGTTCTTATGTTTTTCTTGTTTACCCTCAGTTTGCCTGTTGTGTCATTCTCCTTTCTCTTGCTCCCCTCTAGATTCTTTTGTCCGGGCGTGCAGCTGGTGCAGTGGTGAGCATTTACGACCCATGTACGGAGGCCTTAGTCCTCGTCGCGGCCGACCCGGGTTGGAATCTGACTTTGGGTCCTTTGCCGCATGTCTCTCCCCCTCTCTTATACCCCCTTTCCTGTCAGCCTACTGTCCAAAAAACAAGCTACTAGTGCCGTAAAAAAAAAAAGTAAGAAAAAAAGAAATAGATAGATTCTTTTGTCCACACCTGCTCCCAATCAGTTGATTAACCCATTCTTTGTTCTCTTTGACATATATACTCCTCCTCTTCAGTTATTGTTGTCGGGTTTTTCCTGATGTCTCATGGTATTTTGCATGGTTTTCTGCATTTTGTTATTTTGGATTTTTGCTTCTGTTGCCACTTTTGGATATCAAATCTGCAAGAAACCGCCTCAGATTCCATCTCTGCATTTGAATGTACAAATCTTTGTTTGCACAAGGAGCTTAGCACTCCCTATTGGGATTTCAGTTCGGCCCAATGATTGAAGAAATACAATGACTCTAAACACACCACATTTACTATAAGACAAGATTGCGGTAGCATCATGACATTGGGATGTATTGCTTCAGCAGGAACGGGGAAGATGGTTAGTAACAGTACCAAGACAAAACATGGATTTTGGAGTTTTGATTAGATTTGACTTCTTAATTTTGTCAATTTTCAGTAATTTAATAATCACATTAGATCTGAAATGCAAAGCTAGCAGTATTTTGTCTAATCAAAACTTTTATTAGAGCTGATTTTCAAAAAGCTACAAACTGTAAAAAGCACATGATATTTCCTATTTAATGAGGAGATTTTTTTATGGGAATATCCCATGGCAAAATAGCAGGATCACACGACAGACTTAAGGTTTCACCAGGATGGACAAAATGGAAGAAAGCCAGAGTATGGGCAAATTAATTTTGCCAATGTCTAATTGTATTTATTAGCCATGCCTGGCACCTCCTAATCCTGGATTATGATGATGCATTAACAGCTTTGACTGCCTGTTTACAAGGAATGTATTAGCTGGTGTCAACATAACAAGACAAATTCCACCTATCACATTAATCACCCTACCACCAGGACTATGTCAATGCTGAGAATAAAGCGTAGTAATGCAAAGGCTAAGGCTGGACCCCAGTTCACTTCTATATTCTTACATAATGGCAATCAGATTACCACCTCAGAAACGGTGACCCTGGCAACCGTGCGATTACTTGACACTTCAAGGGAATAAAGGGCAGTGGATTGAAAGGGTTACAGATAACGGCAGCAGAACTGTAGTATCAAATGCATGGTTCAGTGCATCAAGCTGTAGAAACAATTTTCCTCACATAAAGCTTCTAATAGAAGTCAGGTCAGTTAATTACAGTTTGCGTATTGTTTACTTCGAGGCAATCTCTTCTTTTCTTTTATTCTTTCAATGTGTTAATTTCCCTTACCTTCCACAACAGCACTCATTCTCATTGCCTTTCTTTCAGTTCAAGAATAGAAAACAAAAAATTAGCACAATGGTTTCTGAAACTTAAAAAAAATGAAAGGTGTTACAACTGTGATGTTGGCTCTGAAAATATGTTTCATTACAGTTTTATTACCAAAGGAATATGACCAGAACTTCCCAGAACATGATTAAATCCTCCTATGCTCAGAAATGTACATGCAATTATAATAAGCAGGAATACACTTTTAACACTGGGCCACCTGGCAAATGCAATATATTATAATAATGACATAAAAAAAAGAAATAATATTTAGACTGGTTCAAATGTGTTTTTGATTTGCTGCAACCCCATACTACAAAGCTGCATAAGCTAGAATATATTGGTTCCTCAATTTAAATGCTGGGTTCACTACCAAAGGGAAAGTTACGTAGAGTTTACCTGAATTGTTTATCTGTTGGTTTTAGGGTTTAAACTTTTAGGGATATTAAACACCTATTTAACAGGCTGGAGGTGGGGATAGTGGTAGAACCATAACGTTTGCTTGCTTTATCTATTTCAAAACCTAATGTGTTATTGATTATTTTCCATTGGAACAGCCCAATGTGTCCTAGATTTGATGCTGCTTTGATGATAATGAGTTTATTATTTCAGAGTGGTTCACAGAAGCTATTTTTACCCTTTGTAGTAATGTGTTTTGTTTCACATTTGATAATGCAATATGTTACATTTGGAATTAATTAGAACCATTGAGCCTCCTCTGTTTAAGAGACCAGCAGCCACTACTGGATAGAGCAAATTGGGATTGACATACTGGCATAAAGCAAGCTAACGAAAAAGACAATTGCTGGGTTGTTGAAAAAGGAAAGAAGAATGGAAATTAATTCAGCCAGTGACTGTGGACTATTTTCTGTTTCTGCATAACAAATTCACGAGCAAGGGTTACGTATCAGTGTGTAAACGCCATAGTTGATCAAATAAACTGTGACATTGGAAGTTCATTTAACCTCTGAGGGAATTTTACATAAATAGATATTTCAAACATTCTAA
>NW_015150640.1:164939-167971 GCF_000732505.1 Cyprinodon variegatus | reverse complement strand
ATATATATATAATGAGACATTGATTTAATTTATGCATGCTGGTGTAAGAGTATATTTGGTTTTTTGAGAGAAAGAAAGGCCCCTCAGCAATCATCGGTAGCCGTTCAGATTCAATATGCATATAATTACCAGATAAAATAGCGCATTAAGCATGAAAATTAAATATATCACACTCACCAGAGATGCTGATTATTTATTAACCAAATCCATTCTTCTGGCTTTGTGCAGGAAGTCTTAGTCGTAGATTGTAGCTATCTTAACTTGCCTGTAAACATTTTGCCCTAACTGACCAATCAGATATAAGAAAATGCTGAGGTAGGGGTAGAGTTGCTAGCTGGCTAAGTGAAGCAAATCTGAAATCTGATTGGTTGAAGATTGGTTGAAACTCTCCTCACTAATATTGCTAAGGTAACGTCAGCCAGCACTGCTGACTCTGAATGATCTTGGCAGATTTGACTGAAATAATAGCGACACGCTAAGGCTGAAATCTGATTGGACAAAAAATACAGCAACCACATAAATATAATAGAAGCAGTGCAGCCGAGAGAAATGCTACTAAATTATGAGAATGGGTTATTTGGAATAAATTAATACAGTTGGACAGAAGAAAATTAAAGTTTAGGTTATGAATGTAGATTCATGTTTCTGACCTTGAAAAAGGGTCAGAAAAACCTTTTTCTGAGCCCACATGTTTCTGAACCCTCTGACCGCCCACCACTGCTGCTACAGCAGAATCAGGCAAATGTTCTTCCACCTCTGCTATTAAGAAAGTATTCTAAGACTAGGAAAATAAAGCAATTTGTGAATAAAAGTATCTCTTTATTTGGCAGCTTGTACATTTTCCTTTCAGCCTCAGCTTTTGTCAATCTTGTTGTGTTTCTAAGCAGCTAATGAGCTAACTTAATACCATTGACTAAACTGAAGGGTTATCTTTAGATCGTTGGAGAAGAGACCTCCATTTAGAAAGAAACACTGGTGTTCTAGTCGATGCCACTTTAAAATAGTCCTTAGACCTTTCTTCTGAGTGTTAGACTTTGTGCCAGATGGTTAAAAGTTGGGAATAGTTGGGTCTCAAAAGAACAGCATTCCCCAAAATACACTAAAAATGGAACAGCTCGAACCTTACCACCAATATACATTTTTACAGCTAAGAAAGTGCCAAGAGGCTAACCAATTTAAACTACATTTACTTTTCTAATAAAAACTATTCAATTACCCAGTTGATATTAGTCAAAGTATTTTTTGCTTTTTCTGCAACTTGTTCAGTGATATGTTGTATTAAGTGAAGGTGCATGTATACATTTAAGGCTGTTTATAATTATATTTTAAAATTGAATGAGGAAAATATAATATAATATTATAAGGAGAGGTGAGATAAAATCAGCAAAAAAAATAAAAAATTAAACCCAAGTGCTAATAAGTTACATTTGAAGATTTTTTTAAGTTGCTGTCATATATTTAGTACACCCTTTTTCAAATTAGTAGTTAAAAGCCCAGGACTAATATACCATAAAAATGATCAAATTGTGATTGCTACTATAGACGGTCCTTCATATTGAATTGTCTCAGGCTGAAAGAGTATTTGGAGAGATATTTTTTCAAAGCGGTCCACAGAGTTCTATCCAGCTGCTCTAGACAACAAGCTATGTGACAGACCTGACAAAAGTATTTGAGAAATGGTGCTGCAGTATGTCCTCCTACCCTTTGGCTTAATGGAAGCCACACACGAACCATCAACAGCAATCACCTCTCCCTCTGTAAACACTATCTGTGGATTTTACTGATTCTATCTGAAGAACTATAGATGCCGTCTTACTTTGTGCCATATCTTTCAAGGTACTGTCTTTCTTGTCATGGTTATACTTAGATATATTCTGAAAGAAATGCTGAAGATGACCTGCAAAGTATTTGAGTTGTCAATGCAGTCTAAAAAGAATAAGGTTGGAATCATTAGCAAACATAAGTCAATTATATTTATGAAAGTATATGAAAAGGGACAGGGTTGGAAACAATAGCTAAAAGAACACTCAGTATGATTAGATTCATACTATCTGCCTCAATAGATAAATGATCAGCTTTAAGTGCTTTAATACACTTACTCAGTAAAAAAAATGATGATTCAGTAAAAGCTGTAGCAGCTTGCATTTCATTACTGTTAACCACTAAATTTATTACCTTCACATTTTGCACATCATATCGCAATTTGTGAACTGCATTAACAAGTAGCGTTTAGGCTGGATAGTAAACTGCACACTCTGGCTCCAAAAATGAATGTGCCTAAAGCGATAAGGGATGGATGAGGGGACAGAAGATACTGCACAATGCTGTGGCACATCTCCAAGCACAAGCTGCCTCTCTGTGCATGTGTTATATAATTCTGATGGGGCTATTTGGCTCCTAATTCTTCACCTAGCATAAGTGTGAATGCAGCTCTTGCTGTGTACATCTGTTCCTGACGTACATACAGAAATGAACAAGTGTTATCCTGTGGGGGAAAAAAGAGAATTCCAAAGCTGAATTTTGCTTGAAAAATGTATGTCACACGCCCTGATTAATGCTGAATCACAAATATGGAAGGTACAAAACTGTAAAGAAGAAGCAAATGTTGACTCGTCCCCACCCTGTAACCCTCACCATGCTTCTGCTCTGTGGAACAGCTCAGGGCCATCTGGCAGCACTGGGAAGACACGGTGCCTTGCAGGCTTTTTCAGACCTGCCTTTCCACCGTTAGTGATGCTGCTGTGCATGAATCTCTCAGTCGTAAACAGCCACTGGTCTAGAAAATGATGGGAGTGGAGCCAAAGCCTCATTGGCACCGAGGAAAAAGGTTTCCTAATAGTATTATTGACCCAGGAACTAATGAGATGTTAGCTGCACTTGGCTTTAAAGGGACTCAGTAAAGTTAAGAAAGCATGACACAAGGTTAGCATATTTAACCGCTGTGTGCGAAAGTGTGATTTACTGTCTGGTTTATCTAGAAATCTTTATATATATATATATATATATATATATATATATATATATATATATAT
>NW_015150640.1:160433-163244 GCF_000732505.1 Cyprinodon variegatus | reverse complement strand
TGGCAAGTAGGGCTTCTCACTTTCCAGGCTGGTGCATAAAGGCAGAAAAACATGCTTCAGAAAAACATGCTTAAAGTATTTCTGATTCTGATTCTGATTCTTCTGCTTAAAAATACCCCTTAAAGTCTGGGTCTTCGAAGACGCAAATCAGTTTATCTTTCAACACTTCTCTATTCACATCCCAGAGCTGTGCAGATATGTGCTTTCCCTTTATCCAGTTTGGTTTTCCCGATTTAGTTTTTATTTTATGTTTTTTTTGTTACATTTTTTCTTGTGTTTTTTTTTTATTTTTTACATTTTCAACTCCCTTAAACAAGTAGCCACTCACAGTAAAGGGCTGCTGGTATAGTTCACATTAATATCAAATAGATTAAGTTGTAAAATGAACAGTGTGGTGGGTAAACATAATCATAAGCAAGTCAAATAATATTGAGGACATAAATAAGCTATGTTAAAACATGTCGATGTGGTGTGACAATCTGGTTTGGCTGAATTTAACTATAATGAGACACATTTCTTAACACACGTCTGAATTCCACAATTAGTTAAGCTTTCTCCATTGATTTTACAAGGACAGAATTGGGTGGGGTTCAGTTTGTTTATTTATTGTGTTCATAAGTCGCAAATCTTAAGCTATGTTGACAATATGCACTTATAGAATACTCTGATCCTACTGTATATCGGCTCCAACATTGACTACTTAGCAGGATCTGATATCGGATGCATGATGCTGATCCAGTATACACAGCATTAGATTTACCATGATTAACTGCTTTTAATTTTATGTGTGCAGAGCAAACGTTGCAGCTAGTGATTTATGTCCCTCTTAATTTTTTTTATCATTTTTAACTATGTTTCATCAAATATTTTGTCTTTGCTCAATTCGTAAGGTATACAGTTAATGGAGTCAAAATTAGTACCAAAACGGTATTGGAAAATCACACACCTAGTAATGTGATCAACCACTCGCAACTATGACAAAAAGATCTGCTACTGTCTTGTTTTAAGTGACTCTCAACAAATATCTGAATCATTAGCACTTCTTGGGAGGAAAAATTAGGGCAATGTAGGAGCTCTCTGAGGATCTTTGCAAATATTTGCTCTGATTATTGGACTCAGGAGTATTAAAACACAGATACATGTAGAGGGTGCAGTACATAGGACTTGAGGACTGGAGTTTTAAAATTCTGGTTTAGATCAAAGCACATTCAAAAAGGGTTTATTGAGTTTTCTAAAGATACTGCCACCTGAACTGCAACACTCTTCATGTTCTTGTAGCTTGTCCTTATACTTAACCAGGCTTTTTTCACCTTAGGTGGAGTTTTTGTTGGGGTCTGAGTTGAGTTGGATGCAGGTCGCTTTTTGAGTATCCACAAAATACATCTTGAATATAATGCTTTCAATGTTTGCTATGCATACCCATTAACATGGACGCTTAACAAACAGTGCAAGAACTTCCAACCTAAAGTTCTGAGTTATAAATGCATCAGCGCTGAACTACTGAGGTGTCACTCTACTCATAAAACAATATTTTAGCCATAAAGGGTCTGATAAAAATGCAATTTTAAAGATATTTTAAGTAAAAATTTACATAATGTCTCTTTAAATCTAAACTCGATAAAATTGGAATTTGTGGCAAGTTATAAAATGTATGTTTTTGGCTATTCTCAATGCAATCTGATTCATAATGACCTGTTTTGGAAAGAAAAAGGCATACATACTGTATATCTCTGGTTGAGAAAAATAAAGAAATACCCCATTATAACTTGTAGTAGTAATTCAAGCAGCAGAGTTTCAGCACACAACTGACTTAAGAGAATTAGCCATAATTATAAACAACTTAGTATCAGTCTATCACATAAGATTCTAATCAAACATATTGAAGCATGTGGAAGCAGCATCAAGGCTTATGAAAAAAATGACAGTTTTAAAATGCTTTTGCAAGCCTCAGTAAACACCATGATAATCACTGGGTTGCTATGTTGGTTATCTAGCTTTTTATCACCTGTTATTTATAATCCATATTAAATATTAAAAAGAAACATACACACTCATCTCGAACCAGCACTGTGGCATTTCAAAATATGAAATTCATTGGCTCCTTGTTTGTATTGTGAATCATACTGATAAAGGTCTAAGAATAATTTCCTTTTCACCAAGATTGGAAAGAAAAAAAGAACATGCCTCTCTCACCCCTGGAAGCTTATCTCTGCTGGCCCTTAGTCCTAATAAATGTAGGTGGAATTCATGAATCATTTACATGTCTCCCTAACCAGATATATACTGATTAAAAAATGCATGTATGATTAAAATAAATCATATTTAGTTCATCTCTAAAGTACTAAATCAAATAAACCTATCTCGTCCAAATCTTGAGGGATGGACCTTAGCAGTTTTATCCCACCCTTAGTTAAAGTGAGTAAAAGAAACTGAGAGCAAAAGAAAGCAACCTAAAGAAAAAACAAACCAAACTTAAATATTAAAATGGCTGCTGGCAAGGCATCAGGGTCACACACCAGCTGTGACAGTAACCTCCCAGGGTCTTTGATCTTGGACCGAGAGGGTAGACGAAAATGGTTTTGAAACAGCTTGAGATCTAAACTCTAGCAGTTGTTAAATGTTATCTTCTGACAGATAGTAACAACTCTAGCCCTTCTTTCACCTCTATTGGCCGCATTTCTCATTCTGTACCATATGATCTGCAACTCTCTGCTTGGTAACTACTCTGATACGCAGCAAAGTCATGATCAGCTATTATATGTTTCACAGATTATATATATATATATATATATATATATATATATATATATA
>NW_015150640.1:156580-159669 GCF_000732505.1 Cyprinodon variegatus | reverse complement strand
GATTTAATAAGTCAATGCAATCAACTGGTTTTCCTTAGATAGAAAGCTGAATCAATTTGACCGTATAATCTGGTGAACTGTAAAGTACCTTGATATGACATGTGTTGTGAATTTGCATTATATAAATAAACTGAATTGAATTGAAATAATCCCCTCTTCATTTGGAAAAAAGATCAGAAGAGTTTACATCTATTGAATAATTACATCTGCTGATTAGACAAGTGCACATGTACACACAAAGACAGAAAAATCTATTTGATGTAACTTTTTTTTTTCACCATAACCTTTACACTTGCTTGATAAGGATGAACAATTCATTTTTATTAAACAGTCAAAGCCAAACCAGGAAGGGCTCTGTGCGAATGACTGTTTTTGTGTTGGTGTGGATCGCCATCTAACGGCCATCACTGGTATAGCAAAAATATTTTATGATGCATAAAAACTGGAAAAACAAAACAAAAAAACCCATAAAGGATAGCTATAACATTTTAACACATGCAAGGGTCTAAAATATTATAATTCATGACTAGAAAAAGATTATCAAAAGGCGCTACTGTAACCTGGTGACTCACTGCTTTATTTTCAAGCTTAATAACTCTGTAATTGACCATCTAAAAGTTCTGAAAAACCTACACAATTATAATATAGCCACTTATAACATGGCTTGTCCGTGTTTGATAAAACAAATGTTAACATGAGAAATTTCCTGGTTAGAAATTATAATAAAAATGTTAGATTTGATTAACGTGTTTTATATAAATATCCTAAGTTTACTGATTAAGGACAGAGTGGAGCATGTAATATATAGGTGAACAAAGAATAAGGCCAAAATGAAGCCACTGTGGTAAAATGTTTAAACCATCGATCGTTTTGGGAATGTAACATTCACATGTTTTCAGAAATGTTACACGATTAGAAGTTTTTTTCAATTTCTTCAGTATAGACAGGATCAAGGATGATCATCTACATTCACAAACTGGTATGAATGATTCAGACTTTACAAAGACGTGAAATTGTTTTTTATTTTTTTAAAGTAGCAACAACTTTAGGAAAAGTGTAGAGATGTACAATTTCCGGGAGAGGACGTGAAGGCAGCAGTGGAGGGAGGCGTTGACTCGACTAGCCGCTGTGCAGCTCTTACTGCGCCGCGTGAACGTCAATTCTGTTCACTGTGATTGAGTCAAAAGGCACAAAAATGTCAGGAAAGAGTTTTCGAGTCAGCGACGGGGACTGGATTTGTCCCGATAAAAAGTAAGACTGGCGTTAAAAAAAAACAAATGAACAACATAGAGGCTCTAATTTACCAGGAATTGTTCATTTCTGTCTCAGCGTGACTTGAGTTAGCCTGAGGCCTACTAGCATGTAGCTTATGCTAACAAATAAAACAATCGTTATTTTGTTTATTCAATCATCATGTAAACTTGACATATGATAGACTTATAGATTAGTTGGGCGTTTGAATAAGGGGGAACGATTTGTTGTACAATAAAAGTGCCCATCTCGAGCTATCAAATTAGCATATTAGCTGTTGTTAGCTTGCGTGGCTATAAGCTTATTCACGCACTGTTGTGGGGGTTGCTCACATTGTTGATAGTTTGGATGCGTGTTCAGAGTGTCATGTTTCCAGCGAACTCGGTTTAAATGTGATCGACGGGTGCAGATGTCAGAGCCAAGCCCTCTGGTGGTGTTTCTAAACTAAGGCTGCTAGCTTAATCTGCACGATCCTGTGCATTGAGTGGCGAATTTACTATATAAATATATTTTTTCCAGGTGTGGGAATGTAAACTTCGCGAGAAGAACAAGCTGCAACAGATGTGGAAGAGGTAACGCTTCGATCAGCTATAATAATGATGATGTTGCTATTTAATGAAGTTGGTGTTTTTGTGTCAACAGAAAAAACCACAGAGGCCAAGATGATGAAANGTCTGCTGCAGGCTTTTTTGTCCATCATTTACTGCTATTTGGTTGTAGAAATAGAATTGTGTGCTTCACTGTCTAAATACTCTGGGGTAAACATGTCTGCGTTGGCAAATTTTAGCCTTTTATAAGAGGTTTTTTTTTTCCCATGTCTATTATGCTTTCCTGATGCAGAATTCTGACAGGTTGTTGTAGATCGCTCCTTCAGGGGAAGACATTTTAATTTCAGTACAAAAAGGGATCACTAACATGCCTGGATTGATTGAAAGGTGGCACATCAATTAAAACAGGAATCCTAAACATACTGCCTTTGCCAGTTTTTTTTACAAAGTCAGGGTTCCCCTTTTCCAAGGGACTGACTTTGTGTCGGGCTGCTGCCTAAAATGAAAAATACCTGGAAGTTTGTGGTTGTAACAAAGCATGAAGAGTATAGTTGGGATAAATGCAGTTTTAAAGTACTATATGTGCTCTTGAAGCAGAGAAGTCTGATAAATAGTCCCACTTGTGAGAGCCTGTTTCAGTTGTACTGACCATAGTGCTTGGTGTATTCCTCCAAAAGATCGAGCTCCAGGTCTGGGAAGGGCTCCTCTCCCCACAAGAGGTCCCGCACGCCATCCTCCTCACCCGAGAGGACACGGAAGCGCAGTCGCTCCAGGTCTTCATCTGGAGGAAGAAAACGAAGACGCTCTAGATCACATTCGTCCGAAAGGTTTGGGTTTCTGTGGAATACCACAGTGGCACTAATTATAATTAGACCTCTAAAGGATCGCTTATCGGAGATCAGATTTACAAATTTCTGCCCATTTTTTGCCATTGTGTGATTTTTTTTTTTTTTTTTATTTGTTTGAAGTATACATAAATTACCAAAGGCTGACTCTGCTGACCTTGTTGTTCTTCCCATGATTGTGTGATTTCAGACGCAGTGGCCATTCATCTGGATCGTCCCACTCTGGCTCCAGTTCTAAAAAGAAATAGCTTTCTTACAACCTCATAAACCAGTAAAGTTTAGTGGAAGTGCATGTCTTGTTGCAAACACAGAACCATACACCTTCAGTATGCTCTTCATTGTCGTAACCTCTTAAGTCTTACTTCTAATCAAGAAAAGCAGGCAAGATGAAATCATCCTGTCATTACCTACAGTGGGGCAATAAAGTATTTAGTCAGCCACCAAT
>NW_015150640.1:152290-153823 GCF_000732505.1 Cyprinodon variegatus | reverse complement strand
ATGTTTTACTGGGATTATTTTGTTATGGGCCAGCACAAAGTCATAGATCTTTGCGAGGTAGACCCAATATGATCTATGCTGTTCAGATGTTTCGACAAACAGAAAACTTTTTAATAGTGCCTGCACATGTTTTCTACTTTCATGCCATTCCAAATGTTTTCAATATTAAATGGAGTTCATCAAACTGATGGAATTGAATCTTTTAATATATAGTTTACAGCATATTATTTTTATTTATTTTTTTCTTTTGAAAAAGCTGAAAATATGCATTAAAGGAAACTACAGAATACTACAGAAATATTTCCATCGTTAACAGACTGTAGCTATGTAGGCATGATGCTGTAGGGTTGCTCTTATCAGGTGGAGGAAAAGGGTCCGTTTCAAGTTGATTTTGTTCTTTTACTGTTTTTTTGGATGGATGGATGGATCCTGTGGGAAAACATGCAGATTTGAGAGTGTGGCATATGTTTGTCTTAATGCCAGCTGCCAGATGACTCCACAAGCAAAGATCTGAAAAGTAAAGGTGTAGAAAAGTTTTAGCAGAGACGTAGAGAACCCCAACGCTACCTAAGGCATTTAATAAGCCTTTTTGCGGGATCATTAAACCTTAAGCGAAATATATTTAAAAAGTTTCATGGCAGCATCAGACTAAGCAACATTGAAGCCATGCTTTCCATAGGCATAGGAAGATTAAGAGGGGACGCGGTCAGGCTGGCTCTTGGTTAAGTTGTGTCAGATGTCTTCTGAAATTGTAAGAGCAGGTCAGTGAATGTTGTAGCTAGATAAATGAGAGGGTGAAAATCTGAAACGTTATCACAAACAGGCTTGGAATGGTAATCTGTGATACTGGGCATTTGCCCAATGTGCCGGTCCTAATATCATCATGCAAGGACCGGCCCTCCTTAAATCATACTGGCCCCAATACTTACTCTCCAGCCACAGCACCTTCCTGTAACAGTAAATAACTGAAGGAGCTCAAGAAGTAATACAATGTTAACTAATAAAATGATGTGTGCAATATATATATATATATATAGCCCTTCCTTGTCATGCACACCCTTGTGACGGTTGGCATAAGGTGTAATTTTCAATTTCTTCAAAATGTAAAATCCTGTTTCTTTAAACTGTAAAATCCCTGCAACAAACTAAATTATAATAAAGCTAAAATGCTTTCTTTTGAACCAAACTACAATGTTCCCTTCATAATTGGCAAATTTATGTTTGAATATTTTGTAAAAATATGTTGCGGTGCATGATGGGGAGTTGCATCTATGTTTCCCAGTCTGGCCGTTATGGATGGGACGTCTATGGGTAAAAAATGTTTCTTTTAAATTTATGATTTATGGCCTAAGAGATCAATAGACTTTGGTTCAAATTGGGTGAGATTTCGTATTTCCAGGCGGTTTATGAACAATTTGGGGCTGGAAAACGTGAATCGGTGACATCTGGCAACTCTGCTGATGTGGTGAGTGTGGACTTTACGCAGCACCAGTCACTGTCGCGTTCGTGTTAATAACCAAAGCCAGTAAAACC
>NW_015150640.1:132959-147724 GCF_000732505.1 Cyprinodon variegatus | reverse complement strand
ACCTCCAAGCCATGCTGAAAACATGCATTAATGTAAAAAAAAAACACATGTAGCCTACGGTTCATAAACTTTATGCTATTGAATTCTTAAAAAAAAAAAAAAAAAAACGTTTTTCTATTTTCATCGCCATGGGAGAAATAATTATGAAACTAACATAAAACAATAGCAATTCGAAATCTATCCTATTTTTGCATTAAAGCTATGGGGGGTGTATTTTTTTTTAAATTTATATTTCATTTAACCCTTTAAAGGGCAAGTTACTGGTTTTGATCCCTTGCATACCCCATTAGAAATGTAGCCCCCCCCATCCCTTAGTGAGGTCTAGAAGCACAAGATCTATATCCAGCCATTCAGCAAAGATGGCTTTACATCTTATAATGGCATTTGACCAATTAGATGAGCCCTTGAATTATATATTGTCTACTGTAAATTAAGTTGGGGAAAAAAAGTTCAGTCAAGAAAAAGGTAAAAAGCTAATTGAAAAGTTGAAAAGTAAAGTAAAAAAAATTAATAAGCCTAGTAAACGATTATATTCAGGTTTATAAACTAAAAGATGTGTCAGTATCAGCATTGATGCCTCTAAGGTTTTGTTGTACCCCCCAAAAATTGTGTTTCTTTCACTCTGAGTGTTTTTTTTTTTTTTTGTTAGTAATATATTGGGGCAAGTTGACATTAATCTTTGCCATCAAAATATCCATATTTTTTTTGTATTATAAAGGTAATAAGATCTTGTCCTGGATTGCAATAACACTATTGGCTTGAAATTTGCATTTCCAAAGTATTTCACTGAGTTCCCGAGAAATGGTTAAATAGCAGGTAGGCATATTAATCCCAAATTTTCATCTGTTTTTAATTTCTCTGTAATCATGTTTCTTGAGAGCCCAGCTTCACCAGAAAGCCAAAATGAGGACTTGAGTTATTAATTTCTATTTGTTGATAGTGTCAGCCCCCTGCTTGTCCTTGATGGAAAGTAGTCCCGCCTCCAGCTCGCAGCCTCCATGCGCCTTTACGCACCGCGCTCAGAGAGGAGCTGGGAGCGCAGGAAGATGCTGCGAGGATTCAGACTGGATATCCGCACAATTTAAGATTATTCATCCCTAAATAATTACCATGGACATTCCGGAAGCCACGAAAATGACCGCCAGAGATACTGGGTGCAGCAACCTTTCCATCCCGAACTGTGGGAATGTAGTATCTGTAGGATTTCCAATAACCATGATGGTCACTGGCGTCGTTGGCAACTCTTTAGCTCTTATCCTGGTCTACACATCTTACGGGAAAAAGGAAAACCGAAGGAAAAAATCGTTCTTACTTTTTATCGGATCTCTGGCTTTGACGGATCTGTTCGGGCAGCTTTTGACCAGTCCGGTAGTGATCTCAGTCTACCTGGCTGATCAGAGGCTGTCTATGATCGACACCTCCGGGAACCTGTGCGCATACTTCGGCGTCTGCATGACAACTTTCGGGCTCTGCGCTCTGTTTTTGGCAAGCGCCATGGCCACGGAAAGGGCCATGGCGATAACAAACCCTCACTGGTACTCTAATCACATGAAGACAAGTATCACTAAGCAGTCCCTGGTTGCCATATGGTGTGCTGGGTTCCTCTTTGCTTTGTTGCCCGTCGCGGGGATCGGAGAATACACGGAGCAGTGGCCGGGCACCTGGTGCTTCATCAGGACAGGCAAGAGTGAGGCTCCTGGCAATGGCTTCTTTGCCTACACGTTCGCTTTTCTTGGGGTTTCCTCTCTACTTGTGACGCTCTGCTGCAATGTGATGACTATCCGCGGCTTGATCATCCGATGTAAAACAAAGACTGGTGCTTCCCAATCTTCCAAGCACTGGGAGCGTCTTACTACAGAGACAGTCATCCAGCTGTTAGGGATCATGTGCGTTCAGATTATTTGCTGGTCTCCTCTATTGGTATGTATCTCAGGTGACTTTATGCTTCTCTATTAAATGAATTATTTCTTTTTTTCACGACTTTTCACAATTATTCTATAGGACAGTTTAAGTTTTTCATTTGTTTTACCCAATAGACCTATAAAGCACAGTCATTAAAGGGCAATTTAAATAAAAAAAACTGTTATTTGTTTAAAAAAGCAGATTATTGGTAGACTAACTTAGCTATAGAGCCTTATAAAATCATTCATATACTTTGGACTAGGTCTGAAACAACTAATCGGATTAATCGATTATTAAAATAATTGTCAACTAATTCAGTAATCGAGTAATTGTTTACTGGATTATAGAGACTCTAAAATATGCCTTTAGCTGAAAGAGCGACTCAGTTAGAGCAGCAATTATACCAAGGTTGTAAAAAAATAAAAATAAAATATTTTGCATTTAAGATTCATAAAAAAACAGTAATAATTTGTCTGTCAATATGCTCTACCCAGAATTCCTCAAGTTGGCGTTTTGGGTTCACCTTGTTCAAAGGGGAACACCGTCTTTTTACATTAGGTCCTTGATTTTACGTTATTACATCATGTTCTACTCACCCATATGAGTTTTGTGTCATTTGAAGCTGTTCTGAAGATATTCCGTTAGGTTACATCCGAGTAACGTCTTCCTATGGGCAACGAGTTGAAGGCAGAAACTTAACTGTTCATAATTGATCATTTATGGTACGCCAGCATTCATAACATGTAGGTGAATCACTGACTCCGCTTTGTTTTAAAAAACAGAAATATAAAAAATATAACCGTGGATGTCTGGGGGTCAGTGATTCACCTACATGTTATGAATGCTGGCGTACCATAATCGATAAATTACGAACAGTTTAGTTTGTTCCTTCAACTCGTTGCCCATTGGAAGACGTTACTTGGATACAACCTAACCAAATATCTTCAGAACAGCTCCAAATGACACACAACTCATATGGGTGAGAAGAACATGATGTAATAATGTAAAATCAAGGTCCCAATGTAAAAAAAAAATATGTTGTTCCCCTTTAATTTCCTAAAAAATCTTCTTTAAGGAACCTTTGGTTATCTGATTACCGTACTAATCAATTAATCAAATAAATAATCGACAGATTAATCGATTTGCAAAATATTTGGCATTTGGACATCTTTTTTATAGTGCAAACAGACATTTCAGTACAAGTTTTCAGGAATGTATGTTAAAGATTTGCAAATAATCTGCATAATCACATAGAAGGTAAATGAGGCAAGCATCCAAAAATTGTTCACTAGTAAAAATGTGAAATGTGTTGGTTGTTTGTATTTGGGCTCTTCTATTCTGATGCCCTTAAATAAAATCCAGTGTGGCTGAATAACAACTATACCTAAGTTTAGTTTAATCTAAGTGTTAGTGCAATTTTGTTAAGGGAACATTAAATAACAAACTGCATAATAATAAAGAAAAACAAGGCAGGTAAGGGGAACAATTGCCAACTAATAAAACTACTATTGTCTGAGTTTATTAATTGAAACATCCTGGTGGTAAAGTCATGGTGTAGAGGTAGCTTTCTTCAACAGTGAAAGATCACATCAAATCTGAAGATGTATAAAGCTAAATACTATAGAGCTTCACGTTCTAGCAGAACAGAGTTTAAACGAAAAGGTGGGGCCAGAATTGAGCAGTTTAGATCAAAGCATTTCAATTTAATAAAACGACTCAAAGACGCAACTTGAAGAGTGCTGTTCACTAGAGACATACTAGACGAAACTCGAGGGGTTAAAATTGCTTATTAAATCAGTTTTTAATAGATGACTCAGGAGGGCTGAATAAATATGCATAACCCACTTCTTTTTTTTATTTGTCAGGGAAAGAAAGTGTTAAATTTTTCATCAACTTTATAATTTTGCACTGTTTTGTGGCCATAAAATAACATATGTAAAGGGTAATGCTACTTTAGCACTACTTTTTTCCACATATCTGTTTGTTGTGTTTTAAGTACTTTTATCTTATTTTCTTTTACTTTTTTTTCTTTTATTTTTTTTTACTTTGTCTAATTATAAAGTCAAACCAAAACCCAGATCTAATATTGAGGAAAAAAAACATTTCATATTAAATACTAATCCACTTAGGATTCCTGTTTCATGCTCTGTTATAAGGTCATGCATTGTCAGCCATATCAAGGATAATGATAAAAGCCAATGTGCTTTGAGGAAAAAAAGGGTTCACTGTCTGTAAAAGTTTTAAACCTTTTGTACTTTTAGGTATCAGTTGGAAAAGATTCAAGTTATACATTACGTACATGGTTTCCCTTAGCCAAAGAGCACTTCTCCCCATCTGTGCCCTTTTTATATACTAAAATGTGTCATTATGTCCTCTTAGGGAATGTTGCTGAGGATGATCTACAGCCAAGTATCCTCAGAAGAATGTAATTCAGCATACAAAAAAACAAGCAACATCCAGAACAAAGTTACAAATCTAGACTGTGACTTCTTTCTACCCGCGATACGTTTGGCCTCCCTCAACCAAATCCTGGACCCATGGGTCTATTTGCTCCTGAGGGAGATCCTCCTGCGAAAGTTCTGCATCATGGCTAATGCCGTCTCCAATTGCTCCATGGAAGATCAGAAGGAAACACAGACAGCAATGGATGCCCTCAACAAAAACAAACACAATCAAGATGGCAACAGCATTTGTAAATCACCAAGCAGCTAAGTCGGCATCTGTCAGCAATTTCTTACCGAAGGACTACAGGTAAAAATGCTTTCAGAACTATGGGAGTAAAAAGAAAGCAAGTGAATGGATACTTTTTTACACAAGAACTTATTGACATGGGATACAGCTGAGCCACTAGTACAGGTATTAGAATCTACTTTGTTTAAAACCCATTTTGTTGAAGAGTACCAAACAAGCATGTGGATGCATGACTGCCATATCGTTAACTCAGCCAGAGCTCTCACTTGGCCAGAGTTCATATAAGCTTGTGACAGATGCAATATCTGAACGAGGATTACTTCTAACTGACAGCTCATTTATCTTGTGAAGCCATGGATTGATTCAAGAAGACTATTGAATGTATTTTTTTAATGAAGAAAAATATGGGAAAATTGCTTAGATATGCTGCTTTCTCTCCTGTGAGACATAGGCATCTTGCTTAAAAAAACAAACCGTGATTATTTAAAGAACATATATGTTATAAACTAGATCGAAATATTAAATAAATGTATTTATTAGTGTCTGTACAATTTTGTGCTGATGATGCTACCTGCTGGGTTGTACTTGTTACTAACTTTTACCATCCACATCACAATTCTTGACCACCAGCTAGGCACTAAGAAATGTGAAGTGTTTTTGACAGGCTTCATTCTGACCATAAAATGAATTCTCTGCTGTATTTATTTAAAAGACCACAAAACTAATTAGTAATAAATTAATGACTTGTGAAGGAACGAGCTGACTAGCATTATGATGTCATAGCACAAAATCACCTTTATGGAACTGTTGCTGATTCCTATCTACTTATTAGCTCTACTTTAGTTTAATCAAGGAGTTAACATCAAGTTACAGTTTTTAGTTTAGATTTTTAAATTAAAGGTATAGTGGTGGAAGTTCTTTTTCTGGGTGGATCATTAAAATAAGTGGTCATCTAAATTGTGAATCATTCTGGTGATATGTTTACATAAGGTGGTCCTTCGTGCTCGTCCCCATTTTCACTTACCGATGGTGAGTCTAACCTAGAGGAGAAATAGATCATTTTATTTTGGAAAGCAAGGTTGTATGAGTGAAGCAAAAAGCAACCTTTAAAGAGAGTGTGCATGAGGAGAAATGGGCTCATGCATGCTCTCGCACATGTTTAATAGTCGTTCTCTCTCAGGAGAAAGTACAGGGTTGTGCATGTGCATTTTTTATTTTATTTTTTTAAGAGAAGGCGGGTCTTTTCAAAAATTCAGGAAAATCCTCCACTATACCTTTAAGTTCTTGCGTTAGGTAGTATGTTGAGTACAACTCTGTTTGGGTTTGCAAGTAAAGTTAACAGCTTGCTCAGACATGGCCAAAGATGAATTAAACTCTAAACATATTAAAGCAACATTAGTCCCAATGCATTTATAGCTGTTTATGCAAACCTTATTCTGCATACTTTTTAAACCACGGTCACGTTTGCATTTGATGGTCATTATTACATCACAAAAATTACACCATAATTAAATTTAAAAAATAGCTTGGAGGAGTTGCACTTGCAGTTTTTTTTTCTGTGAAAAAAAAACGGAATAAGCAAAGAATTTGTGTAATACGCAAAAAAACTGTACAAGGGAATAAGTTAGTGTTGTTTGTAGATTTTTACTAAGGTTTGGAATCACTACATTATCCTCACAGGTGATATCAGTTTCTGCATGAATAACCAAGCACTAGAAACACGTTTAACATTCAGTAAAATAGCTTTTCCATAAAAAACTATGATACTTTTGAAAACGTTGCTGAGGTAGTAGTCTTGGCCCATCTAGCCTCCCAATGAAGTTTAAATTTAAAAAGAAAGGGACCTGATCACCCTTATGAGCCCCTGCCTAATAGATTAGATATATTCAAGCCAAAAATGATTTTTACCCCTGTCATTTAAACAGTATGTTATATTTCTTGATTATCTAATTATCAGTATTCACTAATATCTCATCAAAATATAGATGTAGAGATTTAGATATAATTTGGGATCTAATGACTTACAGAAACAAAACTAAAAACTGTTGTTGTTCTTGGAATCCCATGTATTGTGTTTTAGAGCCCTGAGCTTGCTGGTAACTTCAGTATAAATCTAAGAAAGCTGAATTGATACAAAATTAAGGCAAAATAGGTACTGCAGGTAAGGTATTTACAGCTTTTTAGTAGAATGGAACCCAACTTAAAAATCCCGAATTGGATCTACTTGAATTTCACAAATACATTAGATTACAGATGATACAGCATATTAAGCTTTACAGAGCTTTGGAGTTTTAACTGAAATGAAGGAACTGTTTTAAACCTTTGGCTATATTTATTATTACAATGCTTTTAGTCTTTTTAGACTTTTCCTGTAACTTATTATGTAGAAGGTCAACTGACAAAGGTGCTTGGACAAAAAAGAAGAAAATATGCGTGATAAGTTATATTGTATTTTATGTTTATGTTAAACAAGATGTTTGTTTGTATTTTTGAGTGTGTTTTAGTGTACTGCATTCTCTCTTAAAATCAGCAGGGTTTATTTCGTTAAACAGCAATGTTTCTGTTAAACAGATTTGTTTATTTGCAGCCTTCGAAACACAAAGTGCATTTTTTCACAGGGCTCAGAAGGAATCAATGAAGTGACTTGATTCAAGCAACCCTAATGTCAACATAAAAATGGTCATGTTTGAAAATTGACCTGTTTTAACTATTTTGTTGTTATGATATTTAGGTAAAGGTAGCATGAGGAAAGCTGAAGATAATGTCATTATGACTGGTAAAAGAAGGATCATCTTTTGACATACCTGTTGTCATATTATCCTTTTGGTTGTAGGTCAGTTTACACACATCTTTGTCTCCAATCGACCAATCGTATTAGGCTAATGTGCACCATCATCCATGCCTGGTTTGGGCTTTGCCTTTTAACTGTGAGAAGACACCCATGCTCAGTGATTATGACCCTATCGGAAATCGTTATCTCTGAATGGGATGTGAAAGATGAGGGTTTGTTTTTCTGTTTCCAAGGAACTGCTCATTTGCTGAGAATAACAGAGCAGATCTGTATTTATCTTGTGCTTGTTGTAAATGCTATGTTGGCTAAGACCTCTTAGATGAGGAAAAACTCAGAGGTTAAAGGAATCAAAAAGTTTTATCAGTGAATACAGTGTGATAGATATTATCACTCTGGATTAAATTACATAATTTAAATTTAAATGAATAAAAACAGAAGAAGAAAAAAACATTTGTAAACACAGATTCATTTTTATTGTTTCCAAGTGGCTTTCACTTTTGTGTAAGTAGTTTCCACCTGAATTCATCTGAAAACTAATTGAGTGTGTGGCTCTACATTAGCAACATTAATCTTGAGCAAACGACCGCCTTCTGCAGCAGTTAACTGGAACTTGAACTGGCATCTTTGTGCTTTAACGTTTTAAACAATGAACATAAACGTGTTTTTCACTTCAGGATACAGCTGAATCAAATCACACTGGAAACTAATGAATGTAATGCTTGCAGTCATTTGTAGTTTCTTATAGTTTTAGGGATTTTCTTAAAGGACCCTAACCCTGCATATCACAGTGGAAGCTCTGACACAAAAACATCCAACCAAGAAAACTGTAAGGATTGGAATTAATTAAAGGAAAACCTATACTAGATGGATGTAGTTAAATACAATTCAATATTTACTGTGGGCAATTTCCTGTTGTACTGCACCACATATAGTCATGAATTATGTATGAACATTTGATCCAAGGTCCACCCAAGGGTAATATCAGATGAGAATATGTAGAGTTCCACTCAATGGCGATCAATGTTTATGTTTATCTTTTTTTAGGTTAGTACCATAAATACACTTATTACACTGCATGCTCATCATTTATTTTGTCTCACACTGCAGCCTATCTGCATTATGTCAATGAAATAAGACACATTAACACAAGAAAATAATGCTAATAACTGCTTTGCATACAACATAGCAGATTTGAAACAAAGCAGGTTGCCAAAAAACATTTAGGCCAAATAAAAACAGCTGTAGGCGCTTCACAGTTTCCATAAATCATATGTACTCCACGTGCGCCACTGGTAGAGAATTGACACAGCTTTGACCCCGTAGAATTGGTTCGTCAATCTCACACACCGCCATGCTGTCTGCACTGATGTGATTTAGTCACCTCAGCATACCTGATACTTGAGTCTGTAAGTAAGACTGATGCAACGATCAGCAACGATTATTCCAGCTTACCTGACCATTAACAGGCACTCACAGAGATTTAAAATCTTCTTCCAGAAGGGTAGTTAATCCTTGATGCAACAAGAAAGTGTGAATTCTGCACCTTGATCCTGATAAACAAAAAGCAAAATGCATCAAAAGCAATACATATAAAGGATATTTCTCAAAATTCTCCCTCAACTTCTTACTGTTTGATGTATGCATCCAGCATACATCAAAAAAAGAGAAAATAAACAGGAAACGGGAATAGGGGCATTAAGAGAATAGTAATAATCATCTCTGTAAGAGTAAACATGTTTGAGTGGATGCTTGATGAAACAATGTTGACTTTTGTTGAGTGCTTCACTTCCTTAGGGGATTCAAACACATCCATTTTGCACCATATTCAGCTGACAGAGTGCAGTTACATAATTACTTTATGTGGCACACCAAAACCAGAAATGCTGGTTAGCTTGTCTGAGGCACAAATGCATCTTGGTGTCTTGAGATTTTTTTTTAGATTAGGAGAGAATGTCTGTTCTTTAAGGAAGTACAGCTTAAAGACTCTGTTGCTGTTGTTTAAAAACATTAACACACAGAATACCAGCTGGATCAGTGCTATAGAGATAAATTCCCCATCTGTGAATTAGTTTTATGTCTAAAGATCCTGTAGTTATACTGGAGGATAATCTTTATCCAGGTGGATCATCAATATAAGTTGTCTTCCTAATTGTCAATCTTTCTGGTGATATGTTTAAGTAAGGCCGTCCTACATGCTCGAGTCTGAGAAAGTGGAAAAACTGCAAATCTTCTTTTGGAAAGTAAGCTTGTATGAGCGACGCAAACAGCAACTTTTAAACAGAGCGTGAGAAATGGCCTTGTGCATGCTCTGGAACATGTTTAATAGACCCTCTTGGGTGCGGGTACAGGGTTTTCAATAATTCTCGAAAATCCTCCATTATACCTCTAATGTCAGCTTTTACTTTTGAACTGAACCAGTGAAGAAATGTTCAGGGTTTTCTTTACTTTTCTTGTATCATACGTGTTTGAACTTACTATGGTAATGTTATTTATGAAATGGATTTTAAAACTTGGATAAATAAGCAACCATAATACATAGACATGTAAGACGACTGTTAGCTTGAACCGACAAGAAAGTGTTCTTTAGTTTTATTTTAAAGAGCAAATCTGGATTTTACTTGCTCAGAGAAACAAGTTTGTTCACCTTAAACTAAATGCCTGAGATGTACATCTTATCTTTTTGTTCGCATGATGCCTTTGCCTATGAATCTCGCTGAACAAAGGTCTATAAATTCCCAAGAATCTGTTTTTTTAGATAAGGGCTGCCTGCTCAGAGTACTGTTGTTTCTTTTTTTGTTTCTTAAGCTCTGAGCTGAACAATGCTGTAAACTTGTTCAACATTGTGTAACTTTTATCTCCAAAAGGCTTATGTAACTCCTCATTGAAATGAAAACAGATATCCCTACCTGTCCTGATTGCTGTCTAATGTATGTGTTCTGTATCAGTTCATATGCAACAAATGTTTTGTTCATTTTGTGACTCTAAGTTGCGTTGTGATTAAACTAAAAGAAAAGAGGTTTTTTGTTTTTCTTACTGTCTGAGCTGCTACTACAGTTAATTTCATATTATTATTATTATGGTAAATAAGGACCCTTGTCAGTAGTGTCAACATTGTTTACAACTAAAGAATGTTTTGGAAGAAATAAGCAGGAGGTTGCAGAAACATAATGTAAACTGTGCAAATGCAGTCTTACCAATGAACATAATTAAACTTAACTCCACTCTGACTAACTGGAATAACAAGGCAAAAATATAATACTAATACTAATACTTTATTATACTGAAGTACAAATGCCTTTAAAATATAATAAACAAAAAAACTTAAAAGGATAAAGGAATAATTAACAAGTTATTTCACAAAGTAAAAGGTAAAAGATACCTCCTTATTCCTTTTGTGTTTTCTTTGCTACACTGATTATCAAATGAATCTGATGTCATTATCTGCTTCTAAATATATTCAGCATTGTGAATGTATTTTGCTGCTGGCCATTGTAAAAACCATTCTTGTTGTTTATGCATTGTGTTTCTAATGGATGAATAAAAAGATCAATATAAATTTAAACACTGTTCCCAGATGGTTTGTCTACATGAATTTCCTTTTTTTGCTGCACTCCAATCTTATCTTATATTATGTGAAAGGTTAAACCTCCACTCTTGCTGCCCTGAAAAAGTCAATTCATTTTGTTTGTTCTATAAGAAAACTGTCATTTAGTCTGGGAAGAAAATACTTCCTCTTTCAGTTTTCAAGATAAATAATTCAGACACTAGAACAGGTTTAAGTGACTGCTCCATTATTCTTGTTGCCATACCATTAAATGTTTGGAGTACCAGGATCTCACTTCATTTACATTTTCATTAACAGAGTACTAATCATGTATATTCCTAGAAAGCTGTAAAAGTGTAGTATAAAAAAGATGTAGCTACTAGCAACAAGTTCACATATAACCTCGAGATGAATATGGCAAAGGTTTCCAATGGTCTTAAAAAGTCTTAAAGTCATAAATTCAATGTGTTAAAGTCTTAATTCTTTTCCATCACTCCTGTCAAACTGAACTGTGCACAACTAAAATCATGCAGCCCAACCAATCAGCTTTCATCTTATTGGTGCACTTGATATGTCAACATTGGACATATGGAAGAGGCTCATGCACAAATGCAAATCTACCACTTTGCATTAAATGACACACTTTAATGCAACTCTGGAGCCTTCTGCTGCTTATACAAAGAGACAATATAAGACTGGGAACACTGGGTGAACCGGTGGTAGGGTCGCATTTAGCACACTGTAACTACTGTGAGTGGCCTAAGATAGATGACAGCTATCAGTCTGTTCTGCTGCTGGGACCAAAACAGCCCACTGCCTCAACAGCTCAGCAACTACATTAGTGACTCTTATCTACACGGCTGACTGAAGCCAGGTGAAAGGGTTACGTACTTAGTGTCACAGCAGAGCTAAGCTTAGTGATGGGTGATATGGACCTCTTAAAATTGAATCAAGTATTTTGTGGATTTATTGTAATAATAAAAGTCACAGTGTTTTCAGCTATACATCCATCACTGTGTGCAATCAGAAAAATCACAAAAACAAAAACTGTTCTGAAAATAAAACGTATCAAATAGTCTACATCACTATGGCGGTTACATTACATAGTGCAAATGTGCTAATTTATTTTTAATATATTAATGGTTATTGATACTGTCATGGAACCAACAGGGATAAAAAGAATGTTTGATTTAGCAAAACTAAGAACCTTATCAATCTTATCATGATAAATCACAATTATAATCTCTTTTTCCAGCAAAAATAAACAATATAACAGCAGTCGATCCTTAGCCCAGCTCCGAGAGGCTTTTTTCCCTTCTTGAGTGTAGTGGTTTTCTTTTATATTACTTCCTCTGCTTTTCCTTTTAAGCTAAAATGCATAAATCTAGATTTGGGAGCAGAGATTTTCCTTGAATTACAGTAAATATCCTCTTTAACTATTTATTCATAAACATAATACCTTTTTCCTTTTCAAAAACGACCCATGATCCACAAAAAAAATGACCAAAGAAGTGTTTTTCAAATAATGATTTATGATTATGATGTTTAAATTAAGATTGAAGACACTTCCCTGAGGTAGGCGAACTTTGATCTGTAGCTCATCATGTATCATTGAATTTCTGTGTTTAGCCTTTTTGCTAAATAGTATTATTCTTTCTGTCTCGTGGTCTATCTTTGTTTTCATATACTTAACTGTGTAATATTTGTAATTAAACTCCCCATTATTAATATTCTCAATGCTCCTGCTTATTTAGCTCTGCTTTTGGCATATTTAGAAAGACCATAATTCATTTTGATCCATCAGCAACTCCATAACTGATCTCCCTGTCTTATACCATTTGACACATCTCAAAAACCTGTCTCAAGAAATGTAATCTCACACCCCAAGTCTGTAGGACCAAGTTTAATGACATATAATACTGAAAGGAGGTGTATCAAATTTTAAACATTCACTATCAGCTTTGTTCATCTCCTCAAATAGTACTCAATAAACTTCAAATCCGTTCTAACACGATACTATCTTCCGTCATGATCTTGGTACTTAAGAGAGGCTTAATTACTCATTCCATTCACCTGTCTAATTCTGCCCAGTTTCTAATCACTGCTCATCTGATCCGCCTGTCCCTGCCTCTATTTAAGGTGCATCCAGTTATTAGTGCAGATTATTCTCGTTCTCTCTTGCCAGTGAAGAGAGGGTTTTACGTGTACCTGAGTGTTTCTGATTACATGATCCTGACCTGTTCTGCCTCTCAGCCTCTGATCCTGCCTGTTCCTGTCTGTCCTCAGTGGTGAGAACTGTCTTTGGACTCCTTGACATCTAAATATTCCTGTTCTGATATGTTTGCCTGACCTGGCTTTGGACTACTACTAGTTCTCTGTTCTCTGGGACTGCCGCATCTGGGACACTCTGGGTGGTGCCTGCTGCATCTTGTTTGCAGCCCAACCTCATCCTACCTCATTCTCAGAACACAGGCTGAACAGTTAAACCAGGTTAGTAACTCACGTATTCATATCATCCACCATTAGATTTACGTGGTCACAAACCTGTTTCCTTTTACAGTTTCCTGAGACAGACACCCTAGCCGCTGCTACTCAGACCATCCATGTTCTAAATAAACGCTTTTTAATTATCCCACTTTCTGTCTTTCCTCGAATACTGGGTCCTCTGTTCTGTACCGTGATCTACAGTGTTTTTAGAACCTATGGGACATGCCATATTTTTTTTGAGTATTGTTTGCTCTAGAACAAATAGTTTCCTTTTTTTAGTGGTAATAGTACTCAAATTTTCTCGATTTAGACAATTTCAGTTAAATTCATTTAATGTATATAGCACCAATTCACAATGCATGTCATCTAAAAACACTTTACAGAGACATCCAATCCAGTCATAGCTTCCTCCTAAAACCCCATCCACAGTCACAGACCCTTCTCCAGCAATTTCAGTACAATGATGAGTTCTAAAACCTTACTGAAGCTATTCATAAAAGGTAATTACGGTGTGCTTACACACTCGCTTAGTAACTTTTTTATCCAAGAACTTTAGATTTAGAAGGTATATTAGATGTAGGTCTATAATGGATAAAGACATTTGGACTGAGAGAACATTAAATGTTTAATTACAGCTATCTTAAAAGCCATATTATCTTAACAGGGATATATCAATCAATTATAGAACTGAGATGGAAATAAGAAGGAATACTTCCTTTAATAACTTGGCTGGAACTGGATCTAACGTACGATTTAAAGACATAGATGATGAAAATAATTCTAATAGCTCAAAAAGATTAGCTCAATTAAAATATTCCAAAGACAGATCAGCTTCAATAGCTACCTCCAAGGCTGCTTCTTATTCTAGGTAGGAATTAGTCATACTTAGAATGATGTCACCTTATTTATCATAGAATCAATCTTATTTATAAAGAATAAAGTCACTGCTGCTAATAGCAAGGGGATAGTTGGTTCACTAGAGCTGCTCTGTGTAAGTTTGGCCACTTTATTAAAAAGATATCAAGGATTATTGTTGTTCTCCTTTATCAATGAAGAAAAATATGCTGCTCTTCTTTTGGAAGAGCAATAAACTTATTTTGTTCCAGATTAAGTAGGATACCTGAAGAACATGCACAGTGCCGTTTTCTCTCCAGTTTCCCACAATTATGCTCCATTATAATGAGCTCTAAATGAAAAAAAAATCTTCTTTTAAAAGGGCTACATTCCATAAAGCAATGACTAGAGATGTAGTAAATGTAGTAAAAGATGTAGTAAACCCCCTCAGGAAAATCACAATTTGTAAAGGGGAATGAATAAGGTGGCTTATAGGAGTTCATAAGAAAACAGATT
>NW_015150640.1:130559-132299 GCF_000732505.1 Cyprinodon variegatus | reverse complement strand
CATGTCAATATGGACCAAACTCCCTGAGGAATGCTTCCAGCACCTTGTTGAATCTATGCCACGAAGAAAAGTGGTCCAACCCGTTACTAGCATGGGGTACCTAATAAAGTGGCCGGTGAGTGTATATATATAAAACTAAACAGCTTAAAAGAATGTCAGATTTTTTTTTTGTTTGCCAGAGCTAACTTGTCTTTGCTGGCTACCAAAACAGATATAGAAGTTCTTCATATTTCAGACATGTTACACATTTTTTACAACAATTTTTTGATAAGCGTCTCAATAGCATGTATCACAATTGCTTTTTTTTCTGCAGCTTCTTAGGTATTAAGCTTTAATGCTTCATACAACACTGGAAACTCCCTTAATTTCCCATAAGCTTGATATCTGTTTTTTTAAGCTTCCCAACACTTTTCTTCTGTCCACCTGGGAATCATGGGGCAAGGCTTTTGGTTTCCCTTTAATGGAATTGTATCATGGGTAGGAAAATATATTACTGAGACTACAGATGCATTCCATTCATCCTCCGCTCCATCACCACCAAATCAGTACATTTAGAATATTAGCTCTAAATTAACTTTTTCTGGTGGAAAAAGTTTTTCTTTGATTTTTCTGTTAGATCAGTTGTAAACTTAGATGAGATTAGAAACTAAACTGATGATGTTATATCACCCGTCCATCAAAGCATGGCATCCTATTCCTGGATAAATTTAATAATGCAATAGATCAGTTGAACCTGACAAATGAGTTCTTTATCAAGTTAGGGCTCTTAGGTCTTCCATTCATAATAATTATCATTAAATGAAATTATCTAGATCATTTACTATCAATACACTATCCTTTGTACCTTCTCCGCAATAAGTTATGCTATATCTTTGAAATATTTAATATGAAAAAAAGAGAGGAAGAATATGAACATTTTTAATTTTACAATGAGGTATACAGACCCCCAGCATTGTTTCAAATTGAATTCACTGCACCTTTTTCTATTTAGTTTTTAAACTTTTAGCTTATAGTTTAAAACAGAGTGATGATTGCTTAGTCACTGGGTGAGAAGAGAATTAGGTGGAGGTACAGCATTAACAGCCTGATCAGCTGGGGGAGAATACTTTGACTGTATTGTGGTTCTACCTTTCTTATACTTCCTCCAAAATAGTCTTCCTCATTTTACATTCTATCTCTATTATCCCATTCTGCAGTGTTTATTAAAGTTCCACTTTTAACTATGTCTCTGCTTTTTCTCATCATAGCAGCTTCATCTGGTCTGTTCCTGTTTGGCTGTGACACCATTCTGGATTGAAATATCAGCTGTGCTGCTGCCATCAACACCTTCGTTAATAGATGTTGGAGCTTGGCCTGCTTTTCAGTGTAGTGCTGTTTCTTCTACTGTGACTAACTGTATGTGCTCCCCTTCATCCTCTAACAAGAGAATTGGCTTGGAGCTCGTCTGCGTGGCTGTATCTTTCCTGGATGGGGCCGCCTGTTGAGCTAGTTAACACTTACCTTTTTTAGGTCTGCTGAATTTTGTATCTCTGCTTCTGTCTCCTTGAACCCTTGTCGGCCTCGCCAGATGGCCACTCACACGGAGCCTGGTTCTGCTGGAGGCTTCTTCCTGCTAAAAGGGAGTTTTTTTTCTCTCCATGTCGCTGCATGCATCTTTGTTGACGATCAGTAAAAGTCAACAGCAATAACTCCAATAACAAATGATAATTTTTATTCAAAATGTATTTATTAAAAATGCTT
>NW_015150640.1:124979-129692 GCF_000732505.1 Cyprinodon variegatus | reverse complement strand
TATTCTGATTAAGAACAGGGCTGCCCGCACTGACGCGGCTCAGGGATTACGTCACACGCAGCGTCATGCGCAGTGCCCTAGTGCCTGTAAATTTAATGGTCCAATGAAGGTAATTTAAAAAATCAGGACATTTCCTCACTTTCTAAAAAAAACCCGGGACGCCCGGGACGCCCGGGACAGGACGTGAAATACGGATATGTCCCGAGAAATACGGACGTTTGGTCACCCTACCCAAGTTCCTCTCTTTACATGTATACTTAATACAACTATTCCTTATTTGGGCACATTAGTTATGTTTTGAAAAATAATATAATATTTAGTGTGTCACAGCCACCATAACTCACCCCCTTCAGCATCCACCACATTAGATCAGTCCATGCTCCTGCTCTCCTCTATCCTGTCTGCTGTGATGATATGAATGATAAGATGATATGAATGATTTCATACAAATGAAAAATGGAGAAAAGATATGCTGAACAATCCTTGTCTACTGTGAAAAAAAGGACTGTGTTATTTACTTTTGCTGTAGCCTTTTTGGAAACACCGGAATTAGCAATTAGCTTAGTGAATGGAAACAAATCTTTCCTTCCTTTTGAGACAGCATGAAAAGTCAGCTGAGTATAAAACTTAGAGAGGAAAACAACAAGAAAGAGGACAAGAAGAGAGGGACAAAACATAGAACAAATAATGTATGGCTATTCTATTAAAATTTCTGTATCTGTATACTGGGTTGGTTTTATGTGTTGTCTTCTCAAATTAGAGGGTCCCATGCCTGTTTTTGCCTTGGGCCCCAAATTTCCTAAATCCACCCCTGCTGGTATTAGAAATATAGCTGTGGGAATCGTTGTCACAGAGCTTGATAATAGCCCAACAGATTTGCTTTCCCAAGTAGACCATTATGGTTGTTGCCATGAGGTTCCACTTGGTACTTATATGTGAAACAAACACAAAGACGGAAAGGAAGATGAGAAAGGGAGAGTAGATAAGAATTAAAGTGAGAGAGAAAGAGACAGGAAACAGGGAAGAGCAGAGAGAAAACAAAACAACAAACCAAAGAGCAAAAATAAACAAAATATACAAGTTAAACAATAAAATTAAGCATAAAACTAAGGTTTGGGAAAATTACATACCACCATATCCAAACATTAAACCTGATTTGCAGTCAGTCTGTAGAGGAGTTTAAATTGTTTTCCTTCTGCTTCTGCTGATTGCAGGTATGCTGAGGTGCTTCTATCTCTTTTTTTTTAACCTATTTTGATTTTTTTTTTTTTTACTGAGTTCCACATCATATATTTTCTTTGTGAATTTATTAAGTCTCAATGATTTCCTGCATTTAGATCAATACAATAAAAAATAAAAACAAGGCTTTTCTTCTATCCTTCTATCCTCTGAAACAAAAAATATCAAGCTTGCTGCCAACTGATCTGTCTGTTAGACTAGACTGTTCAATATTCAGAGGATGAAAACCATGATGTAAACAGAAAACTCTTAGAGAAAAGTTCCAACCATATACAGAATTTGCTATATTCAATTAAAATGCTATATAGAATCTTTATTTTTTTAATGCCTGTTTTTCCCATGGCTTAATTTCTAAAGGTTTTTAGCAAAGCAATTTCATTTTTTATTATTTTTTATGGGGTCATAAAATTTTACTTTGGTAGAACTAATGTGAGCAATAAATATTCTAAAGAAGAGATTTATTTCTTGCAGAAGGGTATCCAGAAACTGTGCTCTAATCTGCAGCTCTCTATGTTCTAAGTGCTGCTGCTTCAGGACTTTAGAGGTCAATGGACTGGCAAAAGTGTTGAACTGAACAACTGCCTTTAGAGATACTTCAAGAAACTCAGGAGACACAGGAGTAAACATACTCTTATGATAGAAAGACAGAGACATAAACAATACATCACATAATTTAGGATTCATTCTAGGTGATGTGGTAATAAGACGTTAGTTTAGTAATTAAGACTTTGAAAGTCACAAACTGTATGCTACCTTTTACAAAATTATTCCTTTAGAAAAAAAAATTTTTTTTGGAAACATTAACCTTGGGTGTGCATTTCAAATTATTAAAGGCTATATCCTTCCTTTTTTGTCATGGTTTTGGTTTTGTTCTAGTTTTATCTCTGACTTTTCAGTCTGGTCTTTTTTTATTCTTGTGTTCTGGATATTTTTGATCATATTTGAGTTCTTAGATATTTCCTGTTTGCCCTTTTGTTTCAGTCTCCTTTTACCTAGCTCCGTTCTTGTCTCTGTTCACACCTGCTCCCAATTTCCCAATTAGCCTGGTCTTTGTTTCTCTCTCCCATATATTCTCCTCCTGTTCAGTGACTCTTTGCTGGTTTGTCGTCATGACTTTGTCCCCTTCTAGTTGTGAGTATTCTTTGTTTTGAGCATTTTTGGATTTTTGTGGATTCATATTTTTTGATTTTTGCTTCTGTTAAACTTTTGTCATTAAAACATTCAAGTAACCACCTCAAGCTTTTGTTTGCATTTGGGTCCTGTCAAACCTCAACCTCTACTGTGACATTTTTATGTATCAACTTTAGAAACAGCAAGCTCAGAATCACTGCTGCTGAAGTTTCTAATTTCCCAAAGCAATTCACGGGGAAAGAGTTCCTTAAAAATTCTAAGTGAAAACATTTTCAATTTCAGAGCAAGATTGCCTATTTTTATTCTCCGATGAAAACTGTTCAGCCTTTCCAATCTGGCTGTTACAGAAATAGTTGCTTCCTCCCCTCAGTGGTGCCACTGGCCACCGAACTTGCCAGGATAAATTGTTGTAGCATTAGTTAGTTTAGTTTAGTTAAAAAATCACACAAAAAAAACAAAATATGAGTAGGTGTTTACTTAATTCTTTATGATTGCTACAGGCAGGTTTACCACAATAGTAGATTCAAACTCTGTAATTATGGCATTTATTTTCAGTATGCTACCCCAAGATTTTTAGTGCCCCATCTTGCCACACCGGTGAAACATTTCTGGAGGTGCCACTGCCTCCCCTTAAATCTATGTCTCTAATCAAATGCCTTTTCCAAAGATCGTTGGATACTGATTTAGTCCTGCTCCGCTTGCTCACACTTTCGCCAGGATAGAACCTGTATTCCTAGATCGGTTCTGTAAGCTTAAAGGGTCCCTCTGGAGTGAACTGTCAAACCCCAAAGTAAAGTTAAAGGAACACTGTCATTCCTTTTGCAAGAAATATTTCCCAAAGGTAGCAAAGCAATTGGTAAGCAGAGGAAATAGACCTGAGAGTGAAAAAGGTTTTAGCCCATAGAGGAAGATAAACACAAAGTACAAGATTCAAATAGATTATTGGATATATGTATGAGGGAATTAAGAATTTCTGTAACAATCCTGCCATATTCATAAACAAGAGTGTCTAAAACTTTGCATTTCTTGCATTACTTGTTTCACGTCTTTCTGAATCCCCCTTTTTTCCTTTCATTACAGATGTGTAGAGCAGTTTACAGAGAAACTTCAATCGAGGTCCCATGCACCATTTTCTCTCACAGAACCTATGAGTTATCTACAAAATGTTTGAATGACTATATAATTCTACACATTTTGTGTTTAGAAAAATTCTGACATACCAGAACTATCTTTCTACTAGATCTGAAAAAACATGAGTCACAGTTTAACAGGTAGGGTTTGTTTTGTTTTTGGTTAGTTAATATTTGGTTAGTTTTTTTATATGTATGTGCAATACATTGTCTTTACATCTATGAGTTGGGACATGTTCATGTTGCCTAAAGAGAAAATGAAAAGAAAGACAAGCTGTATATTACTGGAGATGAAACTCCTTAAAATTGTCCATCTTATCTTTTTTATATATATATAAAACCATGCTATTTTAATGATTCTTTCTTATTCTTTTTGGTCATTATGTTCTGCATTTATGCCACTGCAACGTACGTTTCTTTACCTTTATTTCTCGTGTGCAACACTTTGAATTGTCTTGCTATGAAAATATGCTTAATACATAAATTTGCCATGCCTCCCTGAAACTATTAAACAATGTATTTTACTCAAAAGGTCTTGCTGTTGTAACATGTTTCTACACTAACTGAAATATTTCATCCAAATATTAAGATTCATGTAAATGTATTGCATAACAAATTCCCATTTACTTTTAGAATTTTAGATAATTCTTACACAAACCTATAAACGTATTACCTGATACATATTCATTTGTATGATAAAGCTTGTTTAAATACATAACCATAAGGTTTATGTATTTAGTATTAGTTAAATATATTTGATCAAAATGAATACTAATGAGTGTATTACAAAGTTTATTGTTTGCATTATGCATTATTATGCAAATAAAAAAAATGTCAAAATGTATTTGAAATAAATACACTCAGTAGTAATAATTTTCATCAATTATTATCAATATAGGCTGTTATCATCAAGTTAAAGATGTAGGGTTCACAAGTTTGATTAAGTTAACCTTAAAAAAGTTTTCTGACTTCAATTAATTAATAAAACATTTAAGAATAACCAGGAATTGCCATTATCTGATCATCTTACAATGTGCACTTGCCAATCCCCCCCCTCTCTCTCTCTCTCTCTCTCTCTCTCTCTCTCTCTCTATATGTATATATATATATGTGTATATATATGTGTATATATATATGTGTATATATATGTGTATATATGTGTATATATATATATGTATATATCCATCCATCCATTATCTTACACGCTGGTCCC
>NW_015150640.1:117028-124969 GCF_000732505.1 Cyprinodon variegatus | reverse complement strand
TATTGATTAATAGCTGAAAATTCTGCATTGGTATTAATATAATGCAGACTCAAAATATCCCCATTTTATACAGGTTTAAGACAGCCTCCTTGTTAGTTTAAAGCCTCCTTTAGGTTTTCTTGTAAACTGCTCTGGTGAACAGGAAACCCATTTTCTGACCAGCTTTCCTGTCTCTTCTTATTAAAGGAACACCAACAGCATGCTCCAACAAATGCTCTCTTTACTCATCCATAATGTCCCGATTTAGGGATTAACAAAAAGCAGAGATAACTTGCTTTCTCACCTGAGTAATTGATGTCTACAGTTGCTGCAACCCTAACCCTTCTTCTCTGTTTTTTGACCTCTTCACATTGGTTTACATGATAGACTTGTCATAGTTTGTTTTAGCTGTGTCCTACTCTTTTACTTGGTTTATTATTATCCCCTTACCTCTGAGGCTATCACAGAGCAGCTGAATTTACATATGAGGTGATTAGATTACACATATTTTATGAACACTTACTAAAGAGAGGGCTTTTAAAGACAATTGTTTGCACTGAGTTTGAGAGTAAAAAAAAGTTTAAGCAAGATAAAACCTTTCGGATATTTTCTTTGCCAAGAAACATTGAAAGCTATTACTAATTTTACTTCTACTTTAAATTCTACATTAAACTATATTACTCTATTATTGATGGAGAAAGGATGGTGCCAATCTACGGCAGTCATTTGGCAAAAGTGGGTTACACCCTTGTGGAAAGGTCCTTTACAGGGCAACACAGAGATATACAAGACAAACAACCATTCATGAACACTCATGCACATCCAGGGGCAGACTAGGGTTGGAGGTTCAGTCTCAACGTTTGAAATTGAAAGGTATTTTTTCTAATAAAATGAGAAGCACAGATGGAACTGTAATTTTGACATCAATACTTTCCATGCAGTATGAGAGAAATGTTTTTTACAATCCAAACTTCCACTGTGTGAATGCACGTGTATGTCCAGGTTTTTCACCTCAACCCTCAGATCTTTAGAGATAAATATAACTCATTGCAAAGGCAATATTGCCAACCTGGTCCTGCACATTTGACTCTTACCTGGCACTGATTCTTAATGGTTTCTGCTCCACTTTTCAAAATCTTCCCCTCCTCCTCTTCTTTTCCCTCCCCATCTCTCCCTCCTTCTTCTCCTCATCAATGCCATGTTGGCATTGTCCATTTCCTCTGCATTACCTCCATGGCCACAGCTGACAATGACCTCAAAGCATACTAATATTAAAAGCAACAATGACAAACTTAGAGCATTTTTTTAAAATAATTAACTGAGATAAAACACAATCCCAGTATAAAAATAAATATAACTGAAGCACTGCACATAAACTCTAAAATAATTTTTGCCTTTGTATTTTTATTGTGGTGGCAAAATACTTGTCCTCTATCATGGAAAATGTCCATTAATTTACAAAGTATGGCTGCATTCTACACAAAAATTAAATTTTCCCTCTTAGTTGTTCTGCTCCGTTCGTCCTGTTCACCTTTCTTTTTTACCTGTTTTTGACCCACAGCTACTTCCTTTTCTTTTTCAAATGGGAAGCAGCCACTTGTATCTTCCCTTAATATGGAATTAATCCCTTCCATATCCAGTCTAGAGTTACTAGGCCACCTGCAGCACATGTGGATGGCTGCGCTTTGTGGGGCACAAAAAATAAAAACAAACATGCAGACCACCAACCAGCATTTTCAGCATGACACAGACCGATCATTCAGAGTACCTAGAGAGAAGCCACTCAGGTGTGGACAAAACACAGAAACCCCATGCAGAAAAAGATTTAATCCAACAGTCTAATCTCTGCAACTTCACAGTGCTGCTCATTGTCTCACACTGCAGCCCATGGAAAAAGCAGGATGTTTTAGAAAAGCTGCCTGAAATACCTATTTGGCTGTCAATCAAAATAACATTTCAAAACGGATCATTACAGCTAACATTTTTGCATCAAATTAACATTTGTAAAAACGTTCAAAAGCATTAGACTTATTTCTGCTGGAAATTTCTGTAAAACAATAGTACAGCTGCCAGGTTGAGTGTTTACACCTCTGGAGGTGTAAACACTTTTTCAAGAGGAGCTCTGAGGTGGGATGCAAGAAGTTCAATATGCCATCCATCGCTCTCTGTGTCACTTGTGACTAACTTGGAAGCTTAAAGGCATTTATCATGGAAATCACTTGTCTCCTGACTCCCTATACTCTGCTGCCCTTTTATCGCTGAGTAAGGCAAGGCCTGCATTCAATAAATTCTGCTGAGCCCATTAGAAGTCTAAACATTCCCTCACTCATCACAGTTTAGGTTTGTATACACTTGATGTAGAAGGCAACAGGATTGATAACATTTTAAGAATTCAATAAAGAATAGAATAATTCTTATTTTTTCCTCAAAGGAAAAACAGAAAATAATAAATATGGTATCAAGATAATGTCAATATCAAAATTAATTTCTTAGATGAGATTAGAATGCTTGTTAGATGTTTAATAATGTTTCTTATCTATCTTTATTTTTAAACAGCTATGCTTAAATGAATTGTTTTTCTCTAATATTTATATTTCTTTGGGTACTGATTTAAATGCTATAGTCCTTATCAAAATTAAAGGGACTATGAGATGACAGCAGAGAGGAAAATGTGCTTAATGTGGGTGCAGTAATTCTATCACCTTTAAATCTCATTCACCAATATCTCTATGTTTTATCAGTACTCTGAGCATACAGATTTATTTTAGGGAATGCATTCATTTTGATGCATTGTTCATTCCTATAACGTAATCCCTACCGCAGTAAAGTTAACTTTAAAAGACAAAGTTTAAATATGAAAATGAACAAATAACACGCTATGTATGACCATCATTCTTAAAAAAATATATTGAAAGCCACCAGAAAAAAAGCTACAAAGGTGTCTGCTACAAGAAAAAAGTAAATATGATGGAAATGTACCTGATTAAAAGTCAACGCCTCCACTTTTACAACTGTGTGGGTATGTTCCGGGAGCATGCTGATCACTATGGCTTGGCAATGGTTTCCTTCCACAGACCATTATGCTACGAGAGATAGATGTCTGTTTATTCTAATAGACATAATTGCTCTCCTGGGGCCTTTCAAGTAGAAGCAAAGGCATGACTATAACTGAATTAATTAGTATGGAGATGGATACCTCTAGCTTACCTTACTTCTGCACCAACTGAGTTTGTTTTTCTCAGTGTTCAACTGTGTGCATGGAAAAAAACAAAACAAGAAAAGACTCTCCTGCTGGGCTTTGTGTGGATAGAAAGACCTGAGGTCAGGTAAACAACCGTGGTGAGTCAAAAGGTTATCCACAATGCAGGATCCACCAATGTCAACAGTTACTTATTTGCTTGGCTGTACTCCTCTGGCAATGAGTGGGTTAAACATCAAATGTAACCGTTAGTAGTAAATTCTTTTGGACCTGTTGACAGTGAGGTTCATTACAAAAACTTGTCAAAAGTACGAAAAATTAAGAGGACCAAAGTAGTTCACTCATACTGAATTTATATTGTTCCTAACTTATCCCTATTTAATTTTTCCACTTCCTTTGTCAAAGCTGTCTTAACAGTACAATCGGCAGTAATTCACACAAGTTGAAAGCATGACACATAGATGAATAAAAAAAAAATAATAATAAAGCTAATTCCTTATCTGATAATTGCCCCAAATGATCTCCAAACTTGTAAATCTCTCTGGTTGCTCTAGGTTCACACTAGCTGTTACCAAATCTGGTGCAAAGACTGTTAACCAATGTTATGACAAAAGCCATGAGGTACAAGAACCGGGTAAATACTGTGATACATTTTTAGAAAACCTCTTTTTTCCAGTTTTTGCATCCGCAAAAACGTGAACTTACCAGAGTTTGTTTGTCTGATGCAAAAGACTAGGTAAAATGAGAATTATATATCAATATACTTGCATGAACATTTAGGAAAAATCAACACACCTTTTTCTGTAGAATTTGTTTACAAACAGGACAAATGGCTTTATATTTTCTAAGACGAGTACTGTTGCTCACTAACATTAGTTACCATCAATAGTAAGATGTTGGTATTTGCAACACAGTAAGACGTTTTCAGCTCTGTTGGCTTCACAGAAAGTATGTAGATTTGCCTAAATACTAATTAAGTACTAATTGTGTCTGTACACTCATATTTAGTTTTCATTAAAAAAAAAAATCCACATGGTAAATAACAGTCAAACAAAGCAAAAGACCCTGCCATCACTGCACAGTATGATTTGGCCGGATCTGAAGTCATTTAGAGGCAGAGAGGAGCTGCTGTTTCACCTACAGAGAGATCGCACAGCAAGCAATATGTAATAGAAACCAAGGAGCCATTTTCTGTAATGTTTGAAATTCAATTCAGTCTAATTATATAGTGCCAATTCATGACGCAAGTCCTCCCAAGGTACTTTACAGCCATAGTTCAATCAAGTCAGACCTGTTAAATGTTTTCTATTAAAGACAACCCAACTGATTGCATTGAGTCATTGTGTTTGCAGGATTCACTCCTCCTGGATGAGAATGTAGAGACAGTCAACATATTCTCATTATCAGTTCGTATGAAATCCTACGAAAAGTTATGCACAGTATTTCGTACGTTTTGGACGTTTTTACCTAAAAAAAACAGATCAGTGCGCAAGCGCAGCCAGACAGACGAAAAAAAGAGATCCGTGGACGGACGTAAAACTGGAAAAAACAGTGCAATAAGTACTTCTTGATGTCTCTCACTAGGTTGCTTGCTGTTTTGTATCTTAGGGTTAGGGTTAGGGTCAGGGTTAGGGTTAATTGTATGTTAAATTCTAAGTTATTGAATGGTGCGTAAGATGCGCATGCGCAAGGATATCTTGTCTCGAGGCAAGACGTAAAAATACAACGAAATACGACGAAAAAAACGTCTAAAACGTACGAAATTACGGTGCATAACTTTTCGTACGATTTCGTACGAACTCATAATGAGAATACACTGAGACAGTAGACATTAATTGCATTGTAATTTTGTAGTTTGTTTAGATGAAAATTAAATTGAATTGATTTTTTTTTTCATATAACACCAACTTATAACGTGTCATATCAAGGCGCTTTACAGAGAAAAAACAACACAATGATTTCTCTGGAAGAGGATTAACTTAAATAAAGGTTCTGTGGAGCTGATTTTAAAAACTATGTTTAAATGTTTTTAATTACTTTTTTAATTAGCCTGAATACACCAGAAAGACTTAATTAGAGAACAGATTTGACAACCAAGCAATTTTTAAAGGTCATGAAGATTCTTTTTAATTCATTACGTTATTGGTACACAGGAGGGGGAGTAATAATCATGACAGATTATGTGACCCTTTTGTCTTCTTTTAGTCAATATAATTTATTGATAAAAACATAGTGTTGACTATAAAAATCTGAAGTTTTCAGTCAATGCATTATCAGTGTATCACTCAAATTAATAAATAACTTTCATTTATATGTTAATTTACCCATTTTTAGTTTTTTACCCATTGTGGTTAAGAAATGACATCTTAAATATTTTCTTCCACCATTGATTAAATTGGTGCATTTCAGGAGTTGTGCATTGTTTATTTGTGGCAAAAGTTTGAGTTTTGTTTGTGAGGTGAGAATGATCTGAATCATAAAAATAATAAAAACTTCAAGGCTTGCACTGGTCAATCACCAGTTCTCAGAAATCGGACGATTTTCGTTTGATTGTTCTCGAGCGCCGGCCATTTTCATTTAAAAAAAAGCTTGTCTCTGCTGACTCCTACAATAAAACAGTGCTAAATTCATAATACTTACCAAATCTCCTATAATTTTCATAACTAATAATACAAATAATTTCATAACTAATAATACAAAGTCAATGTACATCAGACAGAAGTTGAAGAATTTTTGGATTTGATTTTATGATCAACGACTGGCTCCCAAAATCCTGCATGTCCAAAACTTTCTCACAATTGCTTTTCTTTATGAATGCATTTACTTTTTATTAGTGCTATCTGCTTTGTGAATGAGATGCTGAAGTGAAGCTTTCAGCTCCACCTCAATCATTTATTTTAATATGTACAAAAAACTTAGATCTATTGGATATGGTGCAATGGTACATGCTTTTAATTTTTTTGGTGTGTCAAAGATGCTAGGGCAATCACCTCACATTTTATTTCTTTCTAACACTGTAGAAGACAAGGAGCTAAAGCACTCATACTGATATTTTCTCTTTGTGTATATCCTTTCCTAATGGGTATGCTGGAAAACAGAATTAATCCAAAGAGGCCCCTCCCCACAACAAATATGTTTTAAGGGATCAGTTGTTTTGTTCTGGTGGCTGATACCATAAGACTGTGTTTCCCAACCTTTTTGGACTTGTGTACCACTTTTGCCTTACCACGAGTTTCCCACTCAGTCAAAAATATCGATGATTGTCTAAACAATAATTGATCATATAATAAAAACTATCTTGCTTAATATTTCAATTTGAGCATGTAATTCTTAGGCACCTTATGCTTCCCATCTCAAATATGCCAGGACATTAGTAAGGAATAGAAATAAATACAAAATAGAATCATATTATAAACCTGTATTTATAAAACTGGAGCTCCTCCGAGTAAATCCCATATAATCAGATTTAAATTTGATAAACTGGGAAAAAATACTGAACAAAAATTATAGTCAGTTTGACTTAATTAGTTTTACTTTGTTTTCATCAAGACACCTGAGATGCTTTGATGATCTCCAATAGCTCAGTGTGGAAAACAGTAGATACCAGGCTGTTCTCCACATCCAGTCTGTTCCTCTGCTTGGTTTTAATGTGTGACACAGCTGAAGATTTTATCAACTTTTTGGTTGATAAAAGCTTGCTTAATTTTTCATTTGGTTCCTCACAAAGCAAAACAGATCCCAGCCCTATTTTATTTTACTGCCTAAGAAATGCAATATTTTCATGCAACCCTTGCAATGCAGACCACTAGGGCTATTTGTACCCCTGGTTGGGAATCACTACCATAAGATACAATTTTATATGTTGCCTTAACACAAACTAATGAAGCCATAAATCCATCCAATACCCACTATGTAATTGCACTCTATTAAAATCACTAATTCATTATCCGTTTTTTTTTTTTTTTTTTTCATTTCAGCAATCAAACCCATCAGACCTCCCTGTTTCTAATTATTTAATAACACTTAGAGACCAGGACATGAAGCTTGTGCTTAAGAATGTAAATATGAAAAAGACGGATTCCCTTTCAAAAAGCAACTGGTGATGAAAACTAACTTAGGAAAGACAACAAAGGCTAACTTTTAAAAGACAGAGCTAAACATAATGGATAACTTTTAATGAGAAGATGTCTTTAATGCTTTAAGAAGTCTGTGTACGCTGAATATCAATGACTAGCAGCTGAGGGTTTGCTCTCTACTGGGTTTGTTTCATCATCTGTGGTTCTTCCCTGAGGATATTATTGATTATCCAACCACACATAACAACAGAGTTTCAACAAAGAAAATAACATAAATGTAATGTTTAAAGCTATGCACAACTTTCCTCTAAGCAATTACTAAATCAGACCCTATTAACATTTTTACTGATGCAAGATTGTTTCTTTGCTTTTCAACATCTGACTTTATCATCATTTTTAATTTCTAATTACTCAAGCAACTAATATTCTTGTCCAAGCCCTGACAATAGTCAGTCATAAAAAAGCAGCAGGATTTCCAAGGCAATTGTTAGGTTAACCTGTTTATGAGGGAACCTAATTAGATGGTATAGAAGTAATTATTGAATGACTCTGATTGCTTAATGCTGTAATTAGGTGCATTTTCTTGCATTACGAAATGAAGAGAGGAGCGGCTGTCATGAGGTAATATCAGAGGTTTATCAAAATTTGAAAGCACTGTTAGTTTGAAGAAGTCCTAATTAGACGGAA
>NW_015150640.1:105239-115308 GCF_000732505.1 Cyprinodon variegatus | reverse complement strand
AAAATAACAGAAACACAATTATAGAGCATTCAGTATTATAAGAAAGCCCACACTGTTTCTGAATAAATACAGTGGCTCCGTATGGGGGGTAGCTGAAGGGACTAGAGGAGGGCCTTCAGTTGGGCCAATTCTGAGGACAACAGGTCCACTTTAGTGGGCAGTCCCCCTTTAAAATGTCGGTACTCCTTCCCAACCAACAGCGTAACGTCTGTGGCATAACGTTTGATTTATGTCGCCTGGTCAGGGGGAAGTTGGTTGAGATGAGGAGAATCCGTCCACTGAGAAACTGCAGTTGGAGCAGTCAGCATCAGTAAGCCCCTCCTGAGAGGTGGGTAGAGTACCCAAAAATTGGGTACTCATTTTTAGGACTTCCATTGATCACAGGTAGGTTACAGGTGACTTTGTTGATACAGATTCTAAATACAATTATCTTTTGATACAATTTCTCCAGAAATGTCTGTTGTTCGCTTTGTCTCGCATTTGATGATGCTCTACGGTTTGATGTGTTCATATATTTATCCTGTTTTATCAGTTCTCCAGTAATCTGACACTCTTTTGACTGTTTTGTCTTGTTGATTTTTGTTTTGTTGTATTTGTTTACTTTTTGTTGTTGTCTTTTTATTCTGTTTCATATTATACAGATTGGTTGGCAACCCTACATACAACTTTTTCTGCTTCTAATATTAGGAAAATGTATAAATGAAACAAAAAAAAAAAAGGGAAATATGTATAAATGATGCAAAAAAAGGGAAATATAACAGTGATTTTTTTAGTCTATAGTCTTTTTTTGTCTTTTTTTTTTGTTTAGTTTTTTTTACAGTTGCCCAACAAGCAAAGGCTTTGTTGGGCAACTGTATAAAGCCTGAAACTCAACACTATTTCTGACTGATTTTTTTATTTGAAAAAGCTTCTTGGAGTGGAAGTGAAAAGTCCAGTGGATTGTTTTTTTAACTTTTTTGGAACCAGGTGATAAAGTGCCTGACAACAATAAATTAATGAGTCGAAAAACATGATTTATACTGTATGAATTATATTGTTTTGAAAGATAATATATAACCACCAACCACTTCATGTTGTGGCTAGATGTTTATAAAAGCGTTGCATTACGGAGGGATGGGTGATAAGGAACTCCACTTACACCAGAGATGAGTGGCCTGATAAGGCAGCTAATTCCTCTTCTGTGCTTTGCTCATCTTTAAAACACAGCATCAACCGGAGGTTGTCTCTCTGAAAATGCTAGCTCTATATGCGGCATAATAAATCAATCTACCTGGGCCCATAATTTAGTCTTCTTTCACATGTAATAGGTTTACCTTCAACTTTGATCCAGTCTGAGCAGAAGAAAACCATCCTTGTCAAGTGTCAGTAGCATGTTCTTTTAAAGCAGGTTTGCAAGTTAATGAATTTTAGTGGTAACTGATATTTTCTTAGAAATGCATGCATATTGTTTCTTTTTGCTGGAGTTTGAGGCTGAAATTAAAGCAATAGCCCTTAAAACCCCCAAAATCAAGAACAAGCCTAAAGGTAAGAGTGATATCCTTAACGCCTGTCACAATTTGGCTCCTTATTAAAAAAAAATGAGAACCAATAATGCATGCAGATTGGACATGCAGTTTATTTTCCTGCAGCTGTATTTTGATGTTTTGTAGCAGATAACCCAGCTATCATTATGATTTGAAACGGTGAAGAATGTAGAACCACTCAAAAAAAAGATTAAATCCCCTCTTTGAAGTGAAAAAAATCTCTTACCATTTAACGTACCTAAAGTAATTGGTTCCAGAATTATTTAGTAATATTTAATTGACGTAACACAAATATTTTATGTAAGTTGCAAAGTAACCTAAAATTCTTGAGTTCACTGTAGGGCCACCTTGAGCTTACAAGGATGGTCTTTCAAGTCAACTCAAGAATTTTAGGTTACTTTGCGTTGCTCATGAAAATTGGTCTTTGCTAAGATTACTTCCTTAATTGTCAGACTACTTTTGCCAGAGGACGAGCCAGCATGGTAGGTAATTCTACATCTAAAAAAAATAGTTGACTTACAGTAGCTGTTGCCCAAGTCCAGATGAAACCATAAGTTATCTTGAGGCCAAGATCCATGATCACAGGCAGCTCTATCTTTGTTGACTGTGTGACAAAAATCATTTCTGATCTTAAATTAAATACAATTGAGTTGATTAAACCACTTTATTCTCCATTGGGTTATGTTAAATATTATGAGTTAGTTGAACATTACTTCATTCAATGCAGGGACAAATACATGTCAACACAATTATATTTTGTTAAATTGAAGTGCCAAGATCATGATATGATGATGATCTCTGTGGTTGGAAGATACTATCTTTCAGATTTTATATCTATTATGTCATCCTCCCCAATGTTTGGGCCAGATCTGGTTAGCTGAAAGTTCACTTTTAAGGATATGTCTAAATCTTATAAGACACATGCTTTAATTTCCCCCTTCTGGGTTGTGTGTTTATAGTGACAAATGTGTCACTTATGTAAGATTTGCAGCATGAATGTGGCCAAATCCACAAACAAATCGTACCAGCATGTTGATTTTTTTTTTTAGCAAGAGTTTATCTGCTCAGAGAGAGCTACATTTTTGTCCATGAAAACAACTCAAGTTAATTCTTTTCCATAAACCCACAGGAGATTGTTCTGGGGTTGATTTAACACAAATTGCCCCAAGGCTATAAATAACTCAGCAAAACATAAAGAGTTCACCTGAAAATGGACGGATCAATGCTAATGCTTACATATTCAAGGTTCCTTAGAAGTTCTTGAAGCAGTTAAATACGGAACACTTGGTTATGAGTAAAAATTTTAAATATTTTCCCACATTCAAAACAAACTTTATTTTGGTTTTGTTGTTTTTTTATACATTTGATCATATAGAACAGCACAGCACTGTATGTCATTTTGAGTAAGAGGGAACAGGAGGGATAGAATCAGTGTTTTGCTGTTTTTTTCCCCCCCCAAACCTGCTTATGTGATCACTGCCCCCGAAAACAAGGGGGTGTCTCTACCAAGTTAATAAAAACAGAATTCAATTTTTTACCTATTGCTCTAAGACGGATAGGTTAAACCAATTTGTTTTTTATTGAATACTAGCTTCCCTACCCTGCCACATGATTTCCAGTGTTAAATCTTCTTAGCAGTGTGATGAACCTCAACGTCTGTCATTGTGTCCTGCATCTGTAAGCCCTGATTAGACTATCGTTTCTCGTATTCACAAGTAAATTAATCAAAGGCTGCCTTTTTAGCCTGATTCTCTTCAAACAGTGAAATATCACAATTATAACCAAACGTCCTGAATGTTTCGGGTGCCGCCATGGTGATTTGCTTGTTTACCTCTAGAGAGCAGTAGTACTGTAGATTGTCTCTAACACCGATTGTCTCTAACACGAGGAACTGTGCTAGCATGATGTGTAAACGGTCGTAAGGAACCAAGCTCGGCACAGTTAACCGATCCAAGCTCGGTATGAACTCGGTTTTCACAGGGTAGTGTAAATGTTCTATAGTCACGCGGGTAGGTGAACCTTTGCCCTGGACAGTAACGTCTGCTTCCATGAATTTCCTTTAGCTCCACCCAGGGGCACACAAGGGTTTCAATTAAGCCCAGGAACTTGCTTTGGGGAGGGCTGTTATCTGATTGTATGTTAGTTGCAAGCAGAGCGCAGAGCAAGAAGAGGAGCATTGGACTCCCAACTGCTTTTCATTGTTTTGTTTAAGAAATCTTTCAAGGTCATTTTATAAAAGAAAAGATGAGATATAGGTGCTTTAAAGGTTAATTATTACAGAAGAACTTTTATTTAAGAAACTGCACACAAAACAAATAAAATACAGGTCAAACATTTTATTTATATAGCGCTTATTTACAACACCAGTTTCCTCAAAGTACTTTACATAAGACTTTTTACCCCTTTGAGAGGTTTTTATGTGTCCTCATATGATAAATGGCCTGTACCTAGATAGCTCTGTTTTTAGTTAGGAGACTTGTCCAAAGCGCTTTACACTACATTCAGTCATTCAGTCACACACTGATGGTGGTAAACTGCATTGTAGCCACAGCTGCCTCAGGGCTCAGTGACAGAAGCAAGGCTGCCACTCACAGATGCCACTAGGCCCTTTGCAACCAGGTGTAGACGAGGCAGTTGAAGTGTTTTTGCCCAAGGACACAACAATATTAAAAGCCAGAGGTGTGGTTTGAATTCAAGGGCAAACTCCTGCATCTGACATCACTGTTACTGCACTTATATCAAATCATTTTAGATAGCACACTCTTAATTAAAGCCTAATCCACTGTGTTCAGCTTTAGCAAATATGAATTATAATCACAGGTGTCTTCGGAAGATTTTAATTTCTCTTCTATTATATATAAATTTATCTTATTTACTCAGTATAAACGTTTTCACTCAGTGTGTTTCAAGGCCACAACATTCTCTGCAGGATGGCGTTTGTAGTCCAGACATAGCTTCTTCCCATAACAAACCAGATTCTTTCTCAAGGTTTATTCATAACATGTTACTGTTTAACTAAAGTGTCTGTAATTTGTTTTGACTCTGACTACTTTTCCATTGTTGTAAGTAAGGCGGAATGAACGCGACTCATGCAGAACAGGGCAGAATGCTGTGCCATTAGGGCTGTATGATGAACTGTTCTCTCTTTGCAAAGATATGAATAAATGTGCCGACTGAGCGAAATCCATCGATCTCCATTTATTTAACTAGGATGAATAGTTGAATACTTTTTTCCTACGACACAGGCAAAACATAAGACTAATATTATTTACATTTAATTTTATTTGTGATTTAGCATGTTTAAATACCAAGATTTAGATTTAGACATGAAGGTTTAGACAGGTTTCAAAACTTTCAAAATACAAAAGCATAAGGGTGTGAAAGCCTGCTGTCACACACTAAAGCTGAATAGTAACTGTTTCATATTTTTAATTTTGAGTATACACATAGATTTCAGCTCTTCTTTTTAGTGAGATATTTGCAGTGCTCACATTTAGTTAACTTTATTTGTCAGTTTGTTATATTTTGGTTGCTGCAGTAGATTAATTTATTTTTCTTTGAGTTGCCAGCTTCTTTTGGAGCTGCTGCTGGAGGGCCATTGTGAGCTTTAGCTTTCTTCTCCTTATATGGTCGCTGTAGCCTAATCAGCAGGTCACACCACTTGTTGTAATGGGAAGGGAAATTTGCTTAACATTTGTGTAGATATTCTTTGTTTTGGGGTAGTTGTGCTATATTGGTTCAATTTTAAAAAGTAATTAGTTTCTGGCCAGTATTTCTCTGTTTGATTAAGTTTATTTTTGTGTTAGTTTGTTCGTCAGTTATCCCACTTGTGTGTCAACTGTGATCTGATCAGCCACTTCTTAAGTTTTCTTAATGTCTTGTTTAATGTGTCAGTTTGTGCTTGGGTTCTTTGTGGTAGTATCTGAAGTGAAATCTGTTTTGTTGACCTCTGTTTTTGGGCCCAGTTTATCATTTGTTAGTGTTTTAAAAAAATAAATTAAGACCTATTTTGAAATTATGCTGTGGTTTTCTGGCTGGTCTGTGCAAATCCCTCACAACATGGAATTGTAAGAATGTGCTGAGAATGAAAGTATATGGCCTGTTTTAATGCAATTGATCAAATGGTAAATGGCCTGTACTTCCATAGCTTTATTTTTTGTTTCTGTTTTCAAGATATTAAATCACCCATTCATAAATACATTCAGAAAACTGCCATATGTAAAATTGTGTTTTGTGTATTTTTATTTTTGTTCTTTATAAATGGCATATATGAATCTATATCAGTCAGCACTGAAGAAGACCAAAGGAAAAGAAAAATAACTGCCGCTGAAGTTATGATTAGTAGTTCCTAACCTTAAATAAAAGCTTCAGAGGCCAGATGACATACATGGAAATCATAGGTTTAGAGGTTTGCAACAGAGAGCAGAGACTCAATCCACTCTTTTTTTAATATGTATTCATATATTGAATGTGGTACTCCACTGTGGGGTGTTATTTAGCCTGTAATTTCCCTCCTTAATATACATCTAACCAAGAGGCTGAAAGAGAGATGAAAGTACTGTGGACGGCTTCAGGTAAAAAATGAATAGTGGTTGAAGGAGATCATGATTGTGCTAGATTATCCAAGCAGATGTAAATAAACCAATGCATTACATGACATTTCAAAACTGAGATGTGGAATTTCGAGGTTGGAAATTGAGCAGTTTAAAACATCTGACAAATACTTTCATCTAAGATGTTCTCATTTTGCAACACATGTATCATAATTACGCTTTTAGTTGGAGCCTCTGTTTGTTTTGGTTAAACTTTCAAGTCTTGTCATCATATATAATTGAAAAACACATTTCAGCAATGCAGAAAGTTTTCAGTCCTTGCGTCAGTGTGAAGATCATGCCCCTGTAACACCACATTAAAGGTGAAATTTTTTTTTATATCACCATGGAAATTATTCAGATCATTAATCAGATCTGTTTCATGTAAGTGAGGATACCTGTTTTCCTTTCAGCGCTGAATCATGGTGACACCTGCATGACAGCATTTAGTGGTATCCGTTAAAAATGCTCAACTCAAATTCTCTTGAAGATCATGAATTTAGTGTGCTTTAATTTTCCACCATAATAAATTTACTGACAAAGATTTGAATTGAGGTGTTGGATTTTAACCCTTAAAGGTAATTGTTTTCTTAGGAACCCTACTGAGAAAAAAAAACTGACAGATTATCTGTTTGGAAGACTATTTCATCTAAGACACATTGACATTCTGACAGTTTAGAATGAGAAAATGATGGAGAGATTAGACAAAGACATCAAGAAGTGGCACGAGCTCCACCACAGACATTGATAACCAAGCACAACATATTCTCACCCACACAAACACCTGTGCGCTCACAACTTTAGTTCAAAATGGCATTGTATCTAACACTAGAAAACACGCTGGATATAGTTAGACTATTACATTGATTATTGATGTATTTTCATTTTCAACATCTTACTTATTACATACGTATCTGATGATTTATAAAAAGATTTACCAACATCCCTTCACAACCTTAAGTCCTTTATTGATATTCAGTAACTGCAATTTAAAGCAGGATGACTCATGATTCTTTTTTTTTCTGACTCATGTTTCTTAACTATTCATTTATTTTTGTGCTCACTCAGATATTTAACAAGATGAGAGACAAAAATAGAAGAGTAGCTAGAACAAAATCTTTTTTTTCATGACTAAGAGTTATGTTGGTCCCCTGTGTCAAAACAATAATTTTATTCAAAGTTTAAAAATCACCTGCAGGGGTGTGTTTATCGAAAACCAAAAAACATAGAGGCACTAAAGCTGGACATACTGCTAAGCCTGTTGTAAGGAAAATGATTTAAGCTTGTTTTCCAATCGCAGGGCCTTGGCACCTCACAGCTATTGATTTAGTAATTAAATATTCTGTGAACTGCTGTACTTTAGAGTTGTTAGGATAAGTATCACTGATGATGTATGAGTTTATTACACCTTGGTATTGGCTGCCTGTTGCATATCAGAGCTGATGTTTTCCAAAATATTTTATCTGGTTAAGACGGTTCCTCTGTCCTGATATACAGTTATATAAATGTTTGAGAATGGTATGAGAGCGGTGTCCTTCAACTAAGAACAAATTGTAATATTTTGTTAAGGCTGGAGCCATGATGTCTAATCATCTGCTAATGTGTATGATGGAAAATGTGATGATGAGGCAGAATGTAGATGTATAAAATGACTTTTCAACTGTTAATCGGGGCCACTTCCTGCGAGGTGAGCCGCTGCCATTCTGTAAACTCAACTTCTCTGATATGAGTAAGATTACAATTTACATCAAAATCTGTTGTCATGTCTCCAGGTTATTTAATACATATAAGTTATAAATTGTTATTTAAAGAGTTCGTCCCGAGTGATCTCTTTTCAAAAAAAAAAAAAAACAGAGAGATAGAGATTTGAGGTGCATACACAGAGCCTAGCTTTAACAGAGTTTAATGGGAGGCAAATGACCTAAGAAGTGATCTGCATTACTACAGAAGTTGATAAGAATACCTTTCCATGCGAAGAAAACATTTATTTCTATAAAAACTGGTGAATGCACACTATAGGAGAGAGATTAGGCCGATGATTAGGTTTTTTAATCATATTTTCTGCAGAATAGTCCTTGGGGCAGAAGATGCCTAAATAAAGTCCAAAATAAAGAAAAGCTCTTGTTGTGTGTTTATGTAAGGACTGTTCTGACTTATCCTTAAAAAAAAAACTCTCTGATATGTATTTATTTATTCTTAAAGTTAATAAAAAATAAAAAATAAAAGATTGGTGCATTAGACTGTTGAAGCTGTTTTATTGCAGTTGAAAGGGTAAAGACAACGGATTACTAGAACTGTTGTCGGAATATAATTACTACTCATATGGAACCCTGACCATCAAAGTGCAGAAGTCATTAAACACTGACATGATCGAATTTCAATGAAAGTGACACTCAATTAAATAAAGCCATTACAGATAATGAAAAACAACTTGGCTGTCATGTTCATCAAAGAACAAAATTTGTGGTTACTCTGAACGAGTTAAATTCACTGTGAGCAAACTTCAAACTAAGAGAAAACCACTTTAGTTCAGATAATTATTTTAATATCACCCAGTTCAAATGTAACCATTCAGTGGAAAAAAGGAAAAACATCTATGATTATTTCAGTGCATGTCTACTGTAGCCATATGCTGAACCAGTAAGAGAGTGTCCTACAAAGTCAATGACTTAATATGATCAGCTAATATTCCTACAAAACGTTTAACCAATCTGACTGTATGATTTGGTTGAATTGTTTCTGTAAAGGGCCTTGAGATGACATGTATTATGAATTTGCGCTATGTAGATAAACCGAATTGATTTAATAAATGTTGTAATTATGCCAATGGAACAGCAAAGCTTAAATATTGTAATTTGTGGAACTCTTGTTTTGTAGTTCTTAATTAAAATGTATTTTCATCCTTCTGCTCTTTAATCTCAGGCCCTCCAAATCTTACTTGACCCCAAGAATATTCAAAACATTTTCAGGATCTTTGGAACATTTCAATGATTTATTTTCTTTAATATAATCTTGACCTTTATTTAAAATAGTAAGCACATCAGGTTTGACATTAGGTTTGTTGTTGAGCACTGTCTGCAGACCAGAGCACTATATTTTATTACATACTGAAGAATCCATTTGAGGTTCTATTGAGATAAATTTACTAAGATTTATTGCATTTATAAAGTCGACATTTCAGCTTGCAGTGGGGTTCTGCTGATGACCTTATTACAGTGCCTGGTGAAAGTATTCAGCACCCTTGAACTTTTCGACCCTTTTCAACATTTCAGACGCAAAGATATAGGATTTTTATTTATTTTTTTGTAAAGAAACAACAAGTGGGATACAATCATGAAGTGGAATTAATTTTATTGGATATTTCAAACTTTTGTTTAGGTTTTCCTTTATACCATAAAGTGTTTAAAGGGCTGTTGCTGTTTCAGTTACAATAAATGTTGCCTAAACTCATTAAATACATCCTCAAGTAGATTTATCATTAAAAAAGAACTTCTGAACAGAACATCTGTTTACTATAAAAGGGTTTTTCTTTATGTTCAGCATAATCTGCAGATAGGAACCTGCATAGGTTAGTACCACTGCATCTCGACTCTTTGGTAATGAGTCCTATGCAACCAGGGAAGGTGAGGAGTAAAATTATATTAACCCTAGAAACGATTATGATTTTCCTTTAAGAACGCTGAAAAAGTTGTGATGCTCCATTAATCATTTGAAAGGTTTGAGAAGGGCTTTTATCACCTCTTTACCATTAAGAATAATGTTCAAAGACCTCAACCTTTCAAAGAATCTATAATAAGTATGAAATAATTCAGTCCAGTCTTGACTCGCATGTTTACAGGATTTCTGAACAGATATTTTTAAATTATTTTAACTATGGCACAAAATGGTGTTACCCTCTTGGTATGTAGCTGGGTGAAACCTTTTGGTAAAAAAAAATGTCCCTTTTTTAAATTA
>NW_015150640.1:101648-105200 GCF_000732505.1 Cyprinodon variegatus | reverse complement strand
ATATATATATATATATATATATATATATATATATATATATATATATATATATAATATACTGTATTTTCAAAATTGGTTCTGCAAGGCACCTGTCCAGGGTGTACCCTGCCTCTCGCCTGTAGCAACACCTACTTTCAGCCTTGATCCTCCTAATATAATAGAGAACCTTAATGGATTAATTTCAAACCACGAAATCAACTCTGTCTGCTCTCTGCTGTGAGGTTGGACGACACTTTCGTTTTAGTACAAAAACCTTTGCCAGGAGTGGTCCCAAGAGTACCCTTATATTACCTCAGCTTTTATTTAAGCAAAAAATAAAAGTTAATGCCTGTTCATTTAAAAGGCAGGTTGTATGCCGACTGAATTTTAAAATGCTTAAAAAGAAAAGGGGAAACCTCTTCTGATGCCTTTCCAAGTTTGCTTTGCTTCTCCAGTTCAAGTATAAAATATATTTAAAAGCTCTTCCAGGACAATTCTGATCGCATGCTAACTCACTAATTCACTTTCACTCAGACCTTTTTACATATCCCAACTCTGTCAGAGTAAGTGGTTATGCCACAGCTGAAATATGTACTTTTCAATGATCGAAAAAATATGGAGCATCGTTTACTGACACGCTAAAAAGAACACTATATACTTGTCAGTCTTTGAAAGGGCTGTAGATCAGAACTAGTGACTCAGCAGTTATTTTACCATGGTTTATGGTACCTCATCCTTAAAACATATTTTCCATTACTGGAAAGCGATTTAGAAATGTAACTGTCATATCCATATGATTAAACATGGAATAAACTCCACAAGATGGTGCTGCCTTAGAAATAACTACATCACCTTGACACAGGTACTTAAGAAAAAGTGAAGCTACAAAAGCTTGACTGAGTGCTAAGAGCCTAACAGCTGGTGTGATTTGCTAACACTTAGTGATGAGATAAAACTTGTCATAAAAACCAAACCCGATAATGGAAACTTTAAGTGCGCACAGTTTTTTTATGTACTTGTTTTACGGTATTTACGGAGCGCTGTCTAGTATGAAAGACACCCACTATTCTCAGGTGCAAGCAAGACATAGTGATTTATCATTAACTTTATGTTCATGAACCTACAGGCCTAAAAAAGTAGCTTAAAGGGGAACACCGTCTTTTCTTTACATTGGCCCCTTGAGTTTACATTATTACATCATGTTCTACTCACCCATATTAGTTTTGTGTCATTTGGAGCTGTTCTGAAGATATTCCGTTTTGTAATCCAAGTCACGTCTTCCTATGGGAAATGAGTTGAAGGCACAAACTTAACTGTTACGCCAGTATTCATAACATGTAGGCGAATCACTGTCCCCTGACATCTGAAGTTATAGTTTTTATATTTATGTTTTTTAAAACGAAGCGGTGCATGTATGACGTCATCCGTCATCAGTCTGTTTAGAAAAAGTTTCACCAATAGACTAAACAAGTTGTTTCAATAGGGAACATAGCCTCTTATCATTTCTCTTTCATTTTCATTTTTCTTTGTTTCAGCATTTCATTTGATTTTTTCTTTTCAGTCCTCATTCTTTCTCTGTTTCATGTAAATTTAAAGGAAAAAAAGTTCCTATTCAATTTGACCTTTAAATCAATGGACAACTCACATACATTCAGACCAGCCTTGGTAAGCTTTGACACTAAATTATAATTATGTGTCTTGAAGAGAAATTTCAGGAAAAGATTTCTGCCTTTTAAAGATGCATGACAGAGGCTGATCCCAATGTGGTTCCTCCATTTTGTTGTCCTCATGTCTGCTTTCCTCATCGAATCCAGGTCACAGCAATATTTGTTTGATCATCTGCTTAATCATCCAGTTCTAATCAGATGAGCAATGTTCCTCCAAAAGTGTACAAAACGAAGAAACATATTTAGGTATCAAAATAACTTATTCCAGTCATGTTTAACAAAATCATTGATATAAGCACAAAGTGCAGAGGAAGATTTCACCTTTTTTGATTTAGGCCTTCATTATTGACCATAGCTGTGGGAACAAAATAATTGCCCTGATCTTAGGGTCTTTCATCCACTTCATCCACAATCACAGAGCTCCTCACTCTCACGGGATGCGCCTCCCAAAGCCGCTTAACTGCTCTCAGGATCTTCCCCCCAGACCAGAGAATTTCAAATTAAGCTAAACACAGAATCTCAGAGGTCATCATAGATTATCTTAGCCTTCAACAATGGAATGTCATTCTAGCTTACTTGCTCAGACATATAGAATGAGAAGTTAAAACAGATAATAAAATAAAAATAAAATGGTCTTCAACAGACTTAGCTTGTGAAAACACAAGCAGAAGCATTTTGGATTGTTGGCAGACTTGTAAAGATACTGTTGCAGCAATCATTGCAACTAAAGATAAAAGCATGGATGGGTTTCTCTAGATCTTATGAGATTAGTTCTTACATTCTGGAAATGCTTTTCATGTAATAGAAAGCTGACTCTTTTATGTTTCTCTGAAGATCCAGGTCTGAAACGATTAGGACCAAGATTTTGGCCCTGTTAGCAGGTTTCTAAATGTAGTAGCTGCACGCTGAGTATTGATCGTTTCATTTTAGGTTTTTGTTTTTGTCTTTTTGTTCAGCTGAAGACAGTTTTGGCACATCCATACATTGATTTGTTACCAGCATCTATTCAGTGCTTGGACAAGTTTGGAGTTATCTGGTGACAGCATGATATAGAGATGTGTGTCATCTGCATAGGTATGATTACTAACCTTATTACTTATTATTATGTGAGATAGTGGGAGCATGTAGATATTAAATTGAATGGGTCCTAGGATTTTATCTTGGGGTACCCAACATGTTAATGTTTATGTTTCTGCATTTAGCAGAAACATAAATAAGCATTTTTGTAAGGTGGCCAGAAAAACAATAAAGACAAAAATCTAAAAATCTATGACTCTGGATCACGTGCTTTATTCACTTAAAAAATTGTTAATGTATCTCCCTTGACTAAAACCCAAAATTTAGAATTTTATTTTGATTAACTTGAACTTGTTAAAACATCACTAGATTATTGAACATACAAAGGCCTTCAGCAGCAATACCTCTACTCATTTCTGATCCTCCTTTTTCTATTGGCACTGCACATTTGTGTATTATTGTCACTTAGGTTGTACATGCTCAAAATCGCTAAAACAAAAAAACAACTGATTCTTGTTTACCTGTGTAAAAGTGCCTGCAAAGTCATGATAGAAGTAAAGCAATCCCAGCTATTTTCACAGGTGACCAAAATTATTTTGCTGGACGTAGGTTTTAGCTCTACAGCAGGATATGTACTTTTCACTTCCCTGGCGTATAGCAGACTAAAAGAAACTAGTAATATCATTTTATGGTTTCAGTTATTGATTCTTCTTCCTTTATTCCATGCAGAATAGATCAAGCAGTCATTTTCTATTAGTGAGGCAGTAACTGAACCATTCAGTGGGGTAAAATAAGAACATTTGACATTTTATGGATACAAGGTCCATTTCTATTCTTTTAACTTTATAGTAATATATGCATCAAAGGATACACACAGAAAATAGCATAT
>NW_015150640.1:91026-101598 GCF_000732505.1 Cyprinodon variegatus | reverse complement strand
TATATATATATATATATATATATATATATATATATATATATAAAAGACCTGTCCAGGGTGTAGCCCGCCTCTTGCCCATAGGTAACTGGAGATTGGCACCAGCTCCCATGCGACCCCGCTTGGGATAAGCGTGACAGAAAATGCATGGATGGATGCTAGCATGCTTAAAAAAAAATCTAAAGAGTCAAAATAAAGAAAGAAAAAATAAAACTCAAAAGTTGAAAGGCACTTCAGAAAAATTAACCCAAATGTATTAAATGACAGAATAAAGCCAACGAGTGTCCTGAAAAAAACATTTTTTTTATTAAATACAAGTCATTTAATCTAAAACATATATCAACAAAGTAGTTTGAAAGACATCTAGGATTAATAACCCTGTCATGTTACATTAATTATTTCTATTTTTACAGAGGATCATCTGATTTTGATTCAGTGTTTACATTTCATCCTTATTTAAACAACTTACTTTTAAAGATTGCATTATTATTGCTGTAACACAACTGCAAGACAAAAACTTAATCAAACATTTATTTTATTTGAATATCAATGATAAAATGCTAATCCATTAGACCAATCAGTTGTGTTCGAGTAGCACCAAATATAAATTAGGCACTGGATATGTTGAATCTCCTTTGCAAAAGCCTCATAGTGCAATCAAATTAAAAGCTGTCATGTGGATCAAAGTGTTCAAAACTGCTGTCAAGTAAAATCTGCTGATTAGAAGTTGTCTCATGATCATTTGAAAAACTATTGGCCCATAATCAGCATTCAGGAACACACCCGAAGTACAAATGTTTTTTTATAATTAAAAAGCTCCGAAAGGCAAATCGAATCATGTATCTATGTGACGGGATTGAATATGGTTTATTTCTTGATGATCCAAAGTCTTGGAATCCATTAGCAAGATGTTGCAGTGAAAAAGATTAGACTGCACTTTCAGTATCACTTATTCTGCTAGGATGGTGGAATCAATTGGCAAACAGCCATTTTTGTTATATCAGCCTTTGTTGAGTGCTTCTTCCCTACATACCGATGGATGCTTTGTCCCTTTCTCTGTAAAATGAAATGAAATTGTGATGAAATGGCAAAATATGATAAAAATCTGTGATTTGCAGCTTTTCAGAGTCATGGAGCAGATTATTCCACAGTGAACATACTGGCCCTGTCTGCTGAAGTAGTTTCTTTACTAATTATAATAATTCGTTCCTTCTGTCATTTGATGTGTCTAATTCCATATTGATGTGTCTAATTCCATATTATTTGTGGCTATAAAGCCAAAGGAGGTATTTTGGAGGTTACAACTGTTAAAATTAAATGGGAACTGTACAACACCATCCCTACAAGATGGCGTAATGTACACAACTCATCCCAATTTGTTAACTTCAGCTTTGTGAATGTGCTCATCTTTTGTATCTGTCATGATGGGTCTCAGAGCTAGCCCAAAATGCAGAACACACACGGAGGCTGGATAAAAGTTTAACAGAGTTTATTGAAGAACAAACACAAGGATAAAGCACAGGCACTGGAACTGGTCAGGGGCTGGTTCACTGGAGTCTGCAGAGATGATAGTTTGATTAGCAAACGAACTGATGAGTTATGAGTCTTTGAATATTCAGATGAATACCTTGAAGGAGTCCGGTTTTCTCTTTGAGAGAGAGGGCACTGATGGGTCCAGAGACTGTTAGTTCAGCAGAGTCCAAGAGTTGCTTCAGCGTCTTGCTTCTGACTTTGAGGGCAGACCTTGATCTGAGTTTCCAGCTCTTAGCCAAGAGCTGCAGGGGAATCCACAGAGGAATCTTCAGGTTTGGCTCACGAGGGCAATCACGGCAGGTTAAGCTCATCCAGAGCCTCAGGTAGAGACAGGTTTCCGGAGAGGCAAAAAACAAGGGAGAATTAGAATCAGATCTCATCAATGAGATAGCAAAGATTCTCAGGTTCAAGGCTCAGGTCGCTAACCAAACTAGGTCAACACTGCAGCGTTGAAGCAAGGTCTTGCAGCAGGTTAAATAGGGCAGGTCTCTGATGAGAGGATGCGCCTCAGGTGTGTTGGAAGGTTCCAGCTCTTGGAGACTCACGGCGCACTCTGCTGGAGGAAGGTGGTACAGCTCCAGATCCCAACAGTATCTTCCTAAACGCCACAAATAGTTAGAATTAGTTTCACATTCTAAATGGTTGTTGTTGTCAATGCCATTTCCCTAACTCTTTTTTTCTGCTAACACTTATTTGTCTTTCCCAGGGTCTTCCTAACTCCACCTCTGAGCCCTAAAGAAACACCAACTTACCGATCTGTCACAGTAAACAATAGAAACTGAAGGTTACCAAAGTTTTCTGTAAGCAAGTCTTACATAATCTTCATATCTACTTTATTTATTTTATCGGACTATAAAAACAACTGTTGCACACCTCTTCAGCTAGTCGGAATTGTTAACTTTACTGAAGGTTTCGCCTCAGAGCAAATAAGATATTTAAAATACAGTGGTGATTACAGCCATGGTTCCAGCCAAGCAATCTGTTGTCTGACTTTTCTTTTTCCAGGCAGCTAAAATGCTCTCCAGCTCCATGTGTGCTGGTGCACTGAGGAAACTGTCAGCGAGGGTTGGCTATGATATAAACCAGACACAGAAATTTTCTCTGTGGTTCAGCTCAAAGGCAGCTTTCTACCTAGCTAAAAAAACAAGTCTTATCTTGATAGCTGTGCTATGATTTGCTACTTTGTTTAAACATTAAATCTTTTATTCAATCTATTGTTATTTTTTTTGGTTTTTCTTCCTTTTTATACAGATGTTTTTTACCCTAAAAATATTTTAATTTATTTTCTAGTAAAGTGCTCTCTAATTTCTTCATGTTTACTTTTGTCTTTTTTTTTTCAGCTGGTTAGTTGACATGGGAACAACTGTGAACAAAAGCAAACACTACCTACATTTCCCATGAAATCTTAAGCCCCTGTCACACCTTGCTGATTTAGCCAGTATGCCCGATGTCTCAGGATCTCCTGAGAATCTATGAATTTTTTTGATTTGGGGCGTATGCGTAGAGTATTCAGAATGAGTCCAGAACTTATGTCCGATGACAGCCTAACTAATGCATAACGCACAGCAGCATAATGTCCATGAGATGTCACAAGCCAGTTTCCTGAGGTGGGCTGCAATGCATCCGGAGGCGCCAACCCTGCATAAAAAGATTTCTTTGATTGCATTATTAAGCTAGCTGCTGTTTACCGCCCACCAAAAAAAAAAAAATAAACTAAATAGATAAAAAGAAAAAAGAAAGAAAGAGGGTTTGCAGTCGCAGCAGATTCAGTATCTTGTCTGCTTGGAAGTTTGTGGTCCATGGCCATGAGCGTGAACGCAGGGAGGATGCATTACACTCACCTTCTCGTTCACCCTAGTATGGGAAATGAAGTCTGGAGGAGTAAAGACGGTTCCTCCTGTGAACCCCCTTTTATACCAAAATGCTGCCAATAGGTCATTATACAGTAGCTGTAAGCTAGAAACACGTTCAGCGGTCGTCTGGCACACGTCAAATAGGTTGTATGCATTGGAGATAAGTTCTTGATAAGTTCTGCACAACCTATGTACAAGTTACTCATAGGTTTTGGATAAGTTAGACACCACGACTTATGAGTAACTTACATTTAATGTATGTCAAAGATCAGATAACTTACCTATAACTTATGGCCCACACATGGCATACGCTGGCATATGACGGGTATGTACTTGCCGTATGTCAACGTGTGCCAGCATGTTTCAGCATGCTCATAACTTATTAAAAAATGTACATGTAACTTAATTGCGGATTATACTTCTGCAACCGCACACATCAAATGTCGCTTGCGTCTGATCGTTTCTGCAATGTTGGTCTGGAATTTCTAGGGACGCAACGCAGTTTCCCGCCAAAGCGCAAAGGGGAGCCTATTCAAGAAAATGGTGCACCCCGACAACGAATCGAGAAGTTCGACCACACAGACAGCCGGAAAGGCATACCAAGAAACAATCACAACTGCTTTCTGTCTGCAAACTTCCGCTTGAGGTCTGCGCAGGTTTGCAACCGTCCGACGTGTAGTCAAGATTATTTTGAGGTGCCCGACGACAGCTGCAGTACCTCCGCAAGGGGGGCGTGGTCGCGCACAGAGACAGATTTGATGGTTGTAGAGGCTATGCGTCGGAAGTATAAATTGGCCTTTTTTGCCAGATTATTTGTACATCGGGCATATGTTGTCTAAATCGTCAAGGTTTGACAGGGGCTTTAGAAGGTAATGTTTTTAGACATGAACCATCTAGATCATGGATGTCAAACTCAAGTCCTCAAGGCCCAAGATTCTGCAACTTTTAGATATCTCCCTGGTCCAACACAGCTGAACCAAATTACTTAATTATTGCCTATAGAAGTCACATTGCTCAGGTCCTTCAAAGAATCTAATTATTTGATTGTCGTATGTTGAAGACAAGACTCATCTAAAAGGTGCAGGACATTAGCCCTTATGACTGGATTATGACATCCCTAATCTAGATGACGTTATTGTGTTGGAGCATCACCATCTAAATGCAATACTGCTCCAGGCTACAAAGGGCGACTATTCAACCAAAGAGATAATTAGGACCTCTTTCCTAAAACTGTATGATAATCATAAAAATGTTGTAGGATGAGGGCAAAGGAGGTCCCAAGCAGCCTGTGGTGTTTGTTTCTTTGTATTATCAGAAGTTTGGACCTTGTCTTTTAAGAGGAAAGGCTGAGAGGAAGAAAAGAGTCCTTCAGACAGAAATGGCCTTAAATATGAATTGCAATATGCCATTTTCATTGTGTTTTTTTTTTTTTTTGTTATTTAAACAATTGTTAAAATCTATCTGTCCATCCGTCCGTCTTTCCGTCCACCTGGTAAATATTACTGTTTGGAAAGGGTTCCGAAGGATCTATTCTTCAGTTTCAAATTGGATGATGAAGCGTCTCAGACTGCAGGCACTCAGTGCTTCACTTTGTGTTGCAAATTTAATGATTCGATTCATGGCAGCTTTCCAGGCAGCATATGGGACATTGGGACTGATGATGACGGTGTGGAAAAAGGTTCTGCTAAACTGACTGGAATTGTGCTCTTTTTCTCCTCCATTAGTTTGGCAATTAAACTAGTATTAGTTTAATCTAATACTAGTGTTGTAGTCAAGACCACACCAACTGAGTCCAAGGAGTGCTGAGACTGAGACAAGACCAGGACACAAGGATGTGTGGGTTTGCTGGATTGAGTCAAAGCCGGAGCCAGGAGATTAATGTGACTGGGCATCGTGTGTTTGAAGCTCACGAATGAGGAACAAAGGCTGCTGATCAGATCCAAAAGAGGCGTAAAATTCCACTTGACGAGTGAAGGTTCGCTTGCGTGCAGGAGAGCTAAATGAAGGAGATCTTGAAAGATGACTGACTTCAGAGAAGGTGTGGCACCCAGGTTGAATGGCTGGAGCTGAACGAGGGACATCACTGGTGGTTAATGTGAACCTGGTAAGAGTCTTATTGATTGAATTTACATCTACAAACAAGTTATTTTAGTTTTTATATATATATATATATATATATATTGCTCCATTTTAAAGTTTTCAGTTTCTTTTTCAATTGCACGGTGTTGATTATAGGTCACATTAGAGCCAGGAGGTCAGAGCAGAATCCAGGATGAAGTCGGGTCACAGTTCAAGGTACAGTACACAAACAGGCAGAGATCTGGCTGAAGTCTGAAGACAGGTCAGGCAAACATATGGGGGTAGATTTTTATTTCCTTATTTTTCAATTAGTATATAAGTAAGTATTTGAAAAAAAGAAGTTGACACTCAAAAAATACATTTGAACACTGCTTTTCTTTGATTGAAAAAGGTTTATTTTGTGTAAAGCAACTATTTTGATTGAAGTAACATTGCTTTTTGATTGGAGCATATAATGGGTAGGACATATGTGTCTTCATCATTCAATCAAAAAAGTTTCTTCAAACAAACGACGAAATCGAATTAAAAAATTAATTTAAATAAAAAGATAAACATTTTTAAACATAGAAAATTGTTTTTTGAATGCAAATAAAATATTTGATTCTTCAAAAATTGCACTTAACACTTTTCGTTTTATTGAAAATGTTCTCTTTGATCAAAGTCATCTTTTTTAGTGTTTTGCACCTGAATGGGTTGGATATTTGTGTCTTAATCATTCAATTCCAAATAAGGTGTTTCAATAAAAAAAAAAAAGTTTAATCGAAGAAAAAACTGTTCAAATGCAAAAGAATACCAGGTGAATAAAAAAGATTTTGAAAAGAATGTGTGTGTTTTTTTATGGAATTATTTTGACACAAAAGCCCCAAAGTATGCGAATGCTTCTCTATTGGTCAAACATGTTTGATTGACAAGTGTTCACAAAAAATAACGTCTTTCTGACAAAAAGGTCAGCAAGCGAGGGAGGAGTCGTAGAGTTGTTCATAAGTCAATAAAACAGTTTGAAAGTAATTGGTGTAATGTTATTAGCCTATTCTGTTCTTAGTTACTTAGTTCATGTTGATGAGTTTACTGATGGTGTTAGGATAGATTTCTAAATATTTTCAGACAGGTTAGCATAGTGGGGGAACGGCAAGTATATAACGTTCGCCCTCCACACAGCAGCTTGCTTTGTGCTAGTGCTGTGTTATGTAAAATACAGACCAATGCTCACAGAGCTGCCTGTTTAGTAGATGCTTTATTTTGGGAGCAGTATATAGGCTACACATGCTGTTGTTAGGTGGAGCTGCATGTGGTCCTCCAAATTTAACTTTGATAAATTTCTTTGGCCTCAGAAGAATATTTTGCTTTGGATATTTAAAGCATAATTTTACCAAAACTTCCCTCTTGTTTCTACCTGTGTTTCTCCTTTCTTTCTAAATCACACTCTGTGTGTCTCCATTTCCCTCTGTTTCTAACATGCTCATGATGTCTACCTTACTCTTTCTTTCTGTTCTTCTTTATTTTGATTTTTCCTCTTCTCCTTTGGTCCTTTTGTATTTCACTCTTGTTATTATTGTTTTCATCTGTCTTCCTGTTTGTTAAGCTTCTGTCTGCATCAGCCCTGCTCTCTCAGTCTCTGTCTCTTTTGTAATGGCCAGTCCCTGCCCCATTCAAAATGCTTTTTATGCTATGCTGGTTTGGCTTATTCTACACATTCCTTACTGGACTCCCTTCATGTTCACCAGTTGGTTGCATGCTTCTGTGAATGTGTTTTCATATTGTATAAGTTTTTTAAAATTAATATTAATTTTAAGAAATGTGCTGCTCCATCTTATTTCTCTTTAGCCCTTGCACTTTTGAAGACTCTTTCATTTATTACATTTCAACTAGTGTTTGAGATTTTGGTTATTTTGAGCCAATTTCAGATTTGGCTCTGCATCTTTCTCCTTAAGCAGATTAGAATAAAGATTTTCATTTGATAATGATTGTGCTCTTCTGCTATATTATGAGATTTCAACTGGGGTTCTGTTAACTTCAGGTTTGTGTCATTATAGTCCCACATAGGAATTAAGCTTTTCGGTTTTTTACTAATCATAACATTTAGGCCATATTTCTGCTGTTGGCTTCATCTTGCTTCAGCTATTTTTGAGAAAAGTAATTAAGCAGTTTTGTTTTCTGCTATTTTTTCAGTTTTTGCTTTCGATTTCTGCTTGTTACTGGCATTTTTCTGGTTACAGTTTAGCATACAGCCTTGACACTGCATTTCCACAGGAAATACAACTTTTTCTACACTACAAAAAAATGTAATCAAAATAAGTATTTTTTTCTTAAAATAAGGGAAGTTTTTTCTTGAATTGAGGAGGTAAGTGAGGCAATTTGCCAATGGAAGAATTTGCAGTCGTGTGAAAATCTTTCGATCGGACTGACTTTCAGCCTGATCATGTGTAGTGAGTCGTGTAGTGCCCAGGCGGTTACGAGGGGCGATCAGCCTCTCACGACCGCCTCCCAATCAGGAATTTTGGATGTTTGCATGTTTCAGGATGTTTGCATGTCCTCTTGTGCGTAAATGGTTGTTTGTCTCTGTGTTGCCCTGCAATGGACTGGCGACCTGTTCAGGGTGTACCCTGCCTCTCGCCAATTGACAGCTGGAGATAGGAACCAGCACCCCTTGTGATCCAACTTGGGATTAAGCGTGTTAGAAAATGGATGGATGGATGGATGGTAAAACAGAATTTTTAAAGAAAAAGAATGAAGCAGTTCCAAAGGACCTATAAGTAACCATGTCTGTTCCAGTTCCTGTCCATCATTAGAATTTCTGGCCCCTGTCTAGAACCGGCCATGGGCGAGGAATGATGACACTGTGGCGAGGTGCACTGTATGCTCAAGTCCCATGAAAAACAGAAAGCACACTTTCAAGGCTACAAGATTCAAAGTATTGAACATTGAAAACAAAAGACCAATACTGTTCTATTTTGTGTTTAAGTAATTGCTGTTAGTTAATAAACAGTTGTTGAGAACTTTCTGGCCTTAAGTGAGTATGTATGGGGCATAGTGCAGGTCCATTGTACCCGGGGGGGGCAAAGCATCTCCCTATAATTAGTTTTTGGAACTTGGGATGTCTGGAACAGCAACTTTTAAACAGAGCGTGCATGAGGAGAAATGGGCTTGTGCAGGCTCTCGCACGCGCATTTTTTCTTTTAAGGTGGAGAGGGCAAGAATCCTCCACAATTCCTTTAAGTAAACTTATGCTATAAAGCTAAGAACTGGGAACTACGGCATAGGCCTGCAGTCTGAACATAATACTTAACAGTTCATTTTTATTTTATTGTATGTCTTTGTGCTTAAACTTCCAGAATCTAAAAATCCTTAATTCTATTTTATCATATTTGTTAAGCTACAACATAAAATATTTGTTATATTTTTGTAAGTATGTTAGATACAAAGTACTGAAGGATGATGATGGTAAATAACCAAATTTGCTGACAGTTTAAAATCATTTCTTACCCCATTCATTTGTTCCAGCCTCCTTATTCTTGTGTCAGCGAGACAAAGCAAACATCTAGAGACATAACATTTTGGCATCTCTGCTACCCCTGCCAACGGTAAGGATCGCTGCAATCCTGTTAGTGGTTAAATAATGGATGAGACAAAAAGCTTAGGCAGCAGGCTTCAGAGAGAAAGGCTCTCAGATTGACAACCCGTATGGTCCCAAATGTTATTCTGTCAGAACTATTGTGACACGTTAGTGATAAGACCTATAGGACTGGCTTGTTTTTGTCAATATCAGACAAGGCTGCCAACATCCCTGTACAATATTATGAAGAAAGGCTCCTCAGTCTTTGGCACTTTTTTTTTATAACTTAGGGAAAAAATGACACAGGTTATGTGTAGTGAAATTATTATTCATTATATTATCATTATATTGGGTTTAAATTGACATTAAATAGGGTTAGTAACTGTTAGTCTTCAGTTTGTTGTGTTTTTGTCTTCACTGCTGAATATTTCACTTTCTGGGATCCAAAAGTAACTTTTTGAGATGAGAATGTGGGTTAGTTATACTGAAATATCTACTTTGTTCATTAAGATCACCCCAATTAAAAAAAGTATTTTGTGTTTCTCTCGACCAACTCGTCTTGACAGCTGTGAGCCAATTGGGCCGTCTTCCCTCCCTTGCCTGATTCCTGGCTAAGAACAATGAACCTACTGCTGGGCTTGGTTGAGTTTGAACACATATCTTATTCAAATAACATTGAAATGGTTATGTTTGGCTTATTTAGGACTTTAACTTGTTGTTCTCTTAATCTCAGTTAAAGTTAAACTTCCGAACGAGATAACCTTATTTAACTTTACCGGAGGCAAAAATAATAATAACAAATCGCACCAAATAGTTTGGTTAGAGCCAAAACTATTAATTTTAATTTTTTTTTTTAACAAAAACAATAGTTTTTCTTCAGGCATGCCCTGTTTGGTGTTATTTCTCTTTAAAAATGAAATTAAGGACCCCTTATCTTTACTATAATTGATCCAGATTTTACTTTAACCTTTGTCATGTGACATTTACCGCTTATTCATTATTCATTTGTATTTCTTAAGACGTGTATTCGTCCAATACACGATACACTTATCAGGACAAATAATGGGGAAAGAAAAGATTATTTTCAGACTTGATAGGTGCTTGCATTATGCTGTCATGGTTGTTAGGCAACCAAAGTTCCTCTGAGAGGATTGGACCGCCGCTGAAGGCTAGACCATCCCACTTTACAACTTACCACTTCTGCCCTTGGTTGTTTTTGTCTTTTTGTTTTTTGTCTTCAGCCTCTAAATCAGTTGAATACGTTTGGAAAGATCAGAAGCATTCTGCAAAAGGCTGTCCAAAAAAATGGCAGTTAAAGTCCAGAGATTTCCTTTTTTTTTTTTATTTCATTAACCTTCTTCAGCAATGGTGTTTTCTTTAGTTTTTTTATTTTTATAATAATGCTTCCCATCCCTGGTTACTTTAAAATTAAAGCTGAAGTCTGTAAGTTTTTAAAAATCACTTTTTTGTCATATTGGCTAAAACTAACCATATGCCCAGACAACAGTACATGTGATATGTAACCTGTGAAAAAAACTGCTTCAATTGGTACCGCCT
>NW_015150640.1:79080-90962 GCF_000732505.1 Cyprinodon variegatus | reverse complement strand
AACTTCCGAACGAGATAACCTTATTTAACTTTACTAGAGGCAAAAAGAAAAAATCGCACCAAATAGTTGGTTTTTCTTCAGGCCTGCCCTGTTTGGTGATATTTCCCTTTAAAAATTAATTAAGGACCCCTTATCTTAATTATAATTGATCCAGATTTTACTTTAACCTTTGTCATGTGACATTTACCGGTAATTCTTTATTCATTTGTATTTCTTAAGATGTGTATCCTTCCAATACACGTCTTGGGATGGGATGGGATGGGATGGGATGGTCTAGCCTTCAGCGGACCACCGCTGAAGGCTAGACCATCCCACTTTACAACTTACCACTTCTGCCCTTCGTTGTTTTTGTCTTTTTGTTTTTTTTTCTTCAGCCTCTAAATCGGTTGAATATGTTTGGTAAAATCAGAAGCATTCTGCAAAAGGCTGTCCAAAAAAATGGCAGTTAAAGTCCAGAGATTTCCTTTTTTTTTTTTTTTTTTCATTAACCTTCTTCAGCGATGGTGTTTTCTTTAGTTTTTTTTTTTTTTTTTTTTATAATGCTTCCCATCCCTGGTTACTTTAAAATTAAGTCATGTTGTTAGTCATTGTTTTACCCTCCTGTGTTTTCCTGTTTCTCCTTAGCTGTTTTTCCCCCTGTGTTTCTTTGCATTGTATCGTTCTCCTTGAATGCCCCAGTTGATGCTCCTTCAAAGCTGTTCTATATTAATTTAATTAGACTCAAAAATTGATTGTCCTACTAATCACAACTCCATATATGCCAATCATATCTGGCTCATGCCTAATTGTTCTGTTGTAATATGTTTTGCTGTTTGGCTCCTAGTTCATATCACTCTGTGGTGCTATCTGCTTTGTTCGTCTGTTCTTTCAAGAAGTCATTTGAGTAAGAAGTAGTCATTACCTGGTAAATTAGATATGCAATCATTAGGATATTGTCTTTAAATTCAAGTTTAATCATATTTAGGACGTAAAAAATGTAGGAAATAAAAAAATGTATAAAGCATTTGGATCCCTTTTTATACCTCTTTTTTCCTTTTGCACATGAAAATTTAACTTGAGTCAATGTGCATTTGTGTGAATGTGTTGTTAGCAGTTTGCCATGGTTCCTTTGCTATCAATTCCAGCTCTCTTACACATTGGGTAAAAAGTTACACAAGCAGCAACACTTACCGACAAGATACCGATTCACACTGGAAGAAAATACATGCCACGTTCAAAATCTGCATTTTCTGGCAGGCACCTGTTTTAACAGTTAAAAGTCATAATCCTGTGTTTACCATTGTGTTGTGGCTACTTAGTTCAACCTAACACTCACAGGGAAGAATACCTTCTATATGTCCACTCCCAAATCACAGTTGCATTCAAGGTGTTGGCACAATGGGCTTAAATAGTGTTACTGGGTGCACTGGGGACAAAGGTGAAAAGATTTAAACTGACTGAGAGCAACAGCCTTTAGTGGAGAGTCAGAATCGATATGTATGAAATCATCATTCAAAATTCTCAGGCTACCTACATAACATATTGTAATTACCTTGAAGATCTGACAAATTTGAGGCAAAACAATCCACAGAGTACTTCAGCAGGGGAGGCCATACAAGTCTTTGAGTCACTAACCAATTAATGGGCTGGTCATCAATAAACTCCACAGCCTTTTTTGTTTCCTGATCAAATTAGAGTTAAATTGCTTGGACAGATGTCTCACCCCCCTGTAGACAGCCTCTCCATTAGTGGCGGGCCTAATCATGGTCACAGGAAGTGGGGGTGCTGGGGGGTGGCGAGAGTTTGCATAATTTACACAATTCTTTTGAATAGTTTAGGAAATGAGTTTGACTTTTTTATTTCTCTATCACGAGTATTTGAATTTTTATTTATCATGTTGAGGCCAACACAAGTTCACGGAAGTTACGTTGCGTTGGCAGCGTCAAGCAAGCTTGTGGTCGCCGTTTAAAGAGGTGTCCCGCTCGCAGCAGCAGACCAGTAAATTTACATAGTCTAATGACAGAAATGAGGAGGAAACATGGCAGAGAAACACATTTCAGATTTTTTTGGGAAAACCACCACCAATGAAGAGGAACACTAGTACCAGAACCACGATAAGGGAGAGCAGCCGGAGTGAGCAGACTGTCTGCCCACCTCTGATGGCAGCTGCACCGGCAGGCTCAGCCCCAGCATCCGCAACCCAGCCTAGCGTGATTGGATTAGATAAGCCCTTCCAGCCAACATCCAGTAATAGCATCTTTTTAATGTTCTTTGAGAACAGCTTGGTTTGCTAGATGGCAGTTGCTGCATTTTGTGGAAGAGACTGATCATATTTTGTGTTTTGATTGTCTGAAAGCAGAAAACTGTCACTGCTTTTAGTGTGAAGTTTAATTAGAATCGCATCTATTCACCTATGAACTGATTATTGATTCATTTTATTGATGATGTCTGTCTTACAGACCCTAGTTGTGTACACTGAAGTGCATATGGAAATAAAGTAGTGAATCTCAATCTGTTAATTTTATTTATTTTATATAGGGTCATAGGTATTTTGTCTAAAAAAAAAAAAAAATTCTACAGGATCCCCTGATAAAAAAATGCATCCAGTGGCCCTGGCCGTTATCGGCGTTAACGCATAGCATTAAGCCCAGACTCTTATCAGGCGATAAACAAAATAGTGTTGTTAATCTGTTCTCACAGTTGTGTTGGGAGATGGGTTTACACTAATGATGACTTTCACCTTCATATTTTAGCGCAGGTGTATATCTGGGGGCGAAAAACGAATCAGTCTTCCAACCTCTGTACACATTCTGTGAAATTACCACATTAAACGTGACACGCTGACATGGATGCGGCTATAATCACAGCTCTATCAGCCAAGCTAAACAATCTCCTCGCTCAGGTGATAGACGCAACCTCCCAGCTAGTTCTCCAGACGATTACAGGTGCCATATTCTTAAAGTGAGACATCTAGAAATGGAAGTAAGACACTATTTTTTGCAGCAAAAACACAGTAACAAGTCAGTAAATATTTATTTATAACTGTCAAAATTAAAAAAAAAGTAAACCTTTTCTTTTAAATCTGGAGGTAGCACACGCATATCATGAATGCGTTTGGCAGAATTCAAATGATTAATCTAGATTAATTCCAAGTTTATGGTAAGATTATTCTAGATTTGGATCTGAGCGCAGAGTAAGAAATCTATGACTGAGATTATTTGCAATGAGTGGAAATCGATGAATGGATCTGGGAGGTACTTGTTCTGAAACCTTTAAGGGACATGTATAGGTGAATATAGGAGGATGTATGGATGGGTGACTGTTACAGGTTATCGGTTAGATGATTGAATTCAATTCAGCTTATTTATACAGCGCCAATTCATAACACGTCATCTCAAAACACTTTAAAGAGACAATTCAACCAGATCATATAGTCAGATTGGTTCAAAGTTTTATCTCTCAGGAAAACCAGCTGATTGCATCAAATCTTTGACTTGAAGGTTATCCATCACACCAAATATGCTTGTAGTGACAGTGGAGAGGAAACCCCCCCTTTTAACAGGAAGAAACCTTAAACCTCTGACTAGGGTTCAAAGAGACAGAACCAGACAGATGAAGAGACAAATTAATAAGATGTTGAGAGAGGGAAAAGGGATGATGGTTATGTGAAGGATTTGAAACAGTTCAGAATCATATGGGGACTGGGTACAATGAGCTGGGCTACTAAAGGTGGATTCTTGAGACAGGCCCAGGCAAAAGAACAACAGGGCATTTAATAGAATATGAGGAGAATGGTAAGACTGGAGATGGATTCAACTCTCATCCTGAAGCGAAGGGGCTGAATTTCTAGAAGGCATACCTGAACGATGCTATTCTGGGTAGATTAACCGTGAGCTGCTTGGTGTTAGAACTAATGTTGAGTGAAGAAAGGAGTTCATTTGCAGCTGGATTGTGAAATTTGAGCTAAGCGAGATCTCCCTTTTTAGTGATAGCTACGATGTCATCTGAATGAATTAGAACTGCTTAGATTGTTTGTGTCCCGAAAAGATGGCTGAAATGATGATGGAATAAAGCTTGAAGAAAGTTGATGAGTGAGAAACTGATTCTTAGAAAAGAACTTTAACTCTTTGGCCATTTTGCTGCCTTTTGTATGTGTTGTCTCTAAAAGCTCTTCTTGTCTACTACCAATAGGCAACACTCAGTCATAAAAGATTTAATACAGTTGACCAACATCAAATATGGAAACAGAAACATCTTTGGAGTCAACTGATATAAAGTATCTATTTGTAAATAAATCTGTCAGATGAAAATGTGTAAGAAATGTAGGAAGATGGTTTGATAGCACCCCATAGTTCAGTTCTGTTTGAACATTTAGACAAAAAGATATGATCAAAATAAAATAGCATTTGATGTCAAGGAAATGGATGTCCCATCTGTTATTAAACAATGTTGGCATTTGTTTAAAGAAACCTAATATTTTCCTGTAACCTAGCAGCTTTCTGAGTCCAGCCAAAAGTTGTCAGAAATATCACAATCTGCTGTCAGCAGTAGCTATTTTCAGCAAACAGAAGACAAGACATAACACAATGCATCAAAAACAAGAGTGTACTGATCTTCAGATGGATAGCAGCCATACAGATACAACCAATTTCTCAATACAATTTATCATTCAAACAACAGTAAACATTATGAAAGTGAAACAGTTTTGAAGAAAAACAACCCCTTTCTTGTTATTAGGTATTCAGTTGTCAAAGTTAGACTGAGTGGAGAAAGTTAACTTATATATATTTATATTTCACCCTTTAACTTTTCCCCCAAAAACACCTTTAAAAAGCATATCCAAATACAATTAGATGCTGATCTTGAATCATTTGGAGTAGATGCCAAAACTTTGCATCTACTTTGGCTTTGGAAAGGTAGCACTTTATTTATTTAAACAAGGAGACCAATTTGCTGTACTAGCTGCCTGCTTCCAGCAGGTTTTTGCAAATCTGTAGGGGTCAGTGCAGACTGTCAATCTACAATTTAATCAAATTAGAAGTTGCCAGCTAAGATAAAATGTATGTTTTTGGACTTAAGGAATAAGTCAGAGTACTGAGGGAAAAGGGAGGACATCAACACTGTAAAAAAAAAATAGAATATTTCTAACCCAAACTCAGGATCTGAGTTATCTAAAATGGATAACAAGAGAGTCACTTTGCACCACAGAAAGACTGAGAAAGCAGAAATAAGTTAAACTCCATAATCATAATGGACTTATTCACAAATTTTCAAATTTGGATAGAAAATTCATACTTACTTTGTCATACTTCTAGTATTACCTCTCTATTATACGTATTACCGGTACGTATTTTTTCAAACAAACTCAACATGAACTTCCCAACAGAAGGGACTGAACAACAAACTAAACCCATCATTGTCTGTTTGTGGAAGGACATCTTCCAGGAATAACTTCAGTCTCCCTGCAGCAATTGGTTCAGTTAATTGAGATTTGTGGTCCTTTCTCTGTAGTCTAATTAGAAAGTAAAAAAGGGTGATGAACAAAAAGAGTATAAGCATTAAATTAGTACATTTGCCAGTCTCTCTTTGGGATCCAAATTGTTCCAAAGTAGGCGATATTACCACTATTGAATGGTTGCCGCCCTGTGATGGACTGGCAACCTGCCCTGGCTGATCCCCCAGGGAATTACTTGTACCTTAAACCATTTAAACTGTAAAGATAAACAAGTAGAGACTATGAAAGGATGGATGAAAAAGATATGTGCTGAAAGACTCACCTCATGTCTCCTCATATTGGAATTGTGGTCACACAAAATAGACTATTCTCATGACTATGTGATCACACAGTGTTCACATTTTTTAATATAGTGTAATTTTTGAAGATTCTTTTTATTATTGGCCAACTACAGTACTCTAAGTCAATCCAAAATGTTATCAAACCTCTAATCTGAATAGTCAAGAAACTAAGCAGGGTTTTGGCTTTCCTAGAATATTGATCAGTGCAACATTATTGCACTGTCCATAAGTATTAAGCAACTGAGATAAGAATAATACATTTATACAAATTTACAAAAAAAAAAGGCAATTCTTAGAATAAGAAACTAAATTCTGTCAAATTTCACCTTGAATAGTAATTTTTCTAAACATTGATGATTTGGTTCATTTTCCATCTTCAAACTAAAAAAGTCCAACTAACTGTAATACTATCAGCCTCTAAATACATTAAGTGGATCTCTGCACCCATTATTGATCCATCATCAATACACTTTTAAGTGTTGCACTTGTTGTGCAATTCTGTGTATTAGGTTATAAATATTATTGATAAATATAAAATAAAGTTATACTTTATTTGTCCTTCTTATCAAAATCCATTCACAATGAAAAGACAGTTTAGAATATTGTGATTAAAAGCTAGAGGGCTTTAATGATTACAATAAATAATTTGGATTATCAATTAACACTTGTTAACTTAATTTATCAGTAAATGAGGACCTTTTAATAAATTGTGAAATTGGGTTTGAATGAACAACTAATACTTAGGAACAAATTCAATTTCAAATTGGAATTGCCTATATTAATTATTATTTAAACTTTAAGAAAAGTCTCTATATATTCAAACTTTTAATTCAAAAGGAGTTATTCACCTCTAGCCCATTACAAACAGATCACTAATATAAAACGATTGAAGACAAGCACTTTAAATATAGGATAAAACGTATTCCAAAAAACAAATTCCTGTTACATTTGGGAAAATTGGTTCTACTAGAACAAGCCACAATACTGTAAGAAGGAACACTGTATGAACATTTAAAGAATAAAATATACATATATTATGATTCTGGCCCGTCTGTCTGCTCTGCTTTGCTTTGCTGTCTTCCTAAACAAGTTTATCTGTTCCACCTGTTTACTACTGCACAATTAGGCACCTGTTTCTCTGTCTATAAGTACAGCAAAAATAAGTGCAGCAAAACCTGTCTTATGTTCTAAAACATTTAAGATCCCATGTTCCCACTAACAGGAATCTGTCTCTCCACCTATGGTAATGTCATCACTCTGCAAACAGTTCTTTTTCTTACCACTGAGGAACCAAAGAAGGGGTTTGAGGCACCATCTCGGTTCTGAGAAGGTTAGAGGCTTTTTTCTTTGTTTTTTTTTGTTTTTTTTTACTCATCCTAAACTCATCACAGCGACTAACCCATCTCTCTGTTCTCAGGAGTTCCTGTTGCTGGTGGCATGCAGTTATCCCACAAAATCAATAAACCTTTTAAAGCTATCCATTCACGTCTGGCTGGAATTTTGGGTCATCTGTGTTTCTAGTCATTACACATACTATTTAAATACCTTGCATAGTCCTTTGACCTTCTGCTTTAGCCACTGAAGTAACTGTGTAAAGCAGATGGGCAACCTGATACGCCTACATCACCCCTGATTTGCTAAACCAATGGGTCGGTGTAACAGTATCTGACATAAGAGGAGAGAACATGCTGTAGCAATGTTCCAGGTAGCAGATTATATGGTAACCATGAAATTTTCATGAGGCATAGTTTTCAAGCGCTGTGTCCTCTTTCTACGAAAATTACTCTTTCATATTCAAACAGTCTGTACTGCAAGTTTCCAGCTAATAAATAGTACATAACTGAGGGAAAGGTGATGTAACCAGAAGTCTAGTGGTAAAAAAAAAAAGAAGGGGAATGGTAGTTTTATTTTTTACTTTTTTTGGAGCAATATGCACGCTATGGTTGTAACATGTCAGGTACGCCGGTCATTGACCTTGACCAACGCACCTTACAGTAGAACTGCAGTCAGTCCCTGGACTGGCATGGCTATCACTACCCCTAAATAGTTAGTGTCAAATGCAGAGGACAAATGTCCCACTGGGGTCAGTTTCATAGTCATGGTAGACCACTTCTTTGAGTTTATTTATTTTGCTCAGGCTACTAATAAACCCACAGCCCGCCAAATGTTAAAACGGGAATATTATTGCCATTACTGTTAATATATAGTATAGATTGTACACATTAAGTAATAAAATGTCACAGGGGATGGTCATTTAAGAGGGGGAATGATTTTTAGGATTTTTTNAAGAAATTCTCCATGGTCCCTGCGCCTTCCGATGACGTCACCGAATTCGCCATGGGCCTTGCGCCTCCCGATGACGTCACATTATGGCAACGCCACTCAAACAAACTACATTGAGCCCGCGTTCTGCATTTGTAACGAGAATAAATAGAGACCGCAGGCGCAATGTAGTTTGTTTGAGTGGAGTTGCCATATCGTTATGAGTGGCGTTGCCATATAGTGACGGGCGGAGTTGCCATATTATGTGCCATATTATGACGTCATCAAAAGGCGCAGGCCTCCGAGTCAATCTGGCAGCCCGAGTCAATCTGGTACCTACACCTGTCATTGACCTTGACCAACGCACCTTACAGTAGAACTGCAGTCAGTCCCTGGACTGGCATGGCTATCACTCCCCCTAAATAGTTAGTGTCAAATGCAGAGGACAAATTTCCCACTGGGGTCAGTTTCATAGTCATGGTAGACCACTTCTTTGAGTTTATTTATTTTGCTCAGGCTACTAATAAGCCCACAGCCCGCCAAATGTTAAAACGGGAATATTACTGCCTTTACTGTTAATATATAGTATAGATTGTACACATTAAGTAATAAAATGTCACAGGGGATGGTCATTTAAGAGGGGGAATGATTTTTAAGATTTTTTAACTCGAGTACTGCACGTAACATTTATTTATTTTGAAGGGAAGTTAAAGTGTCATAAATAACGCAAGCATGACAAAGAGTAACTGGCATGCTGTAAAGATATTAAACAAATAAAAATAAAATCAACAGGTCATGTCCATTTTAAATCAAAGAAAACATCAAGTTTCATACATCACTGCAAATGCCATCCTTTTTTTCTTTGGAGCTACATACCAGTGAGAAACCACTGAGAACGACTCAGTGTTGCCAAAAGATATATACAGAGATATTAATAAGTATGAAGCACCCTGCAGAGAGGAGGGAAAATGTGCAAATATATATGCAGTCACTAAAGAATCTGATCCTCTGTGGCTGATGGTTCATTAAACCAATCAAACCATTTATCAACCTTGTCTCATTTTTTATGAGTCCAGGTCTCTCATTAGGGATGAAAACACCAGAATGCCACTAATTCCCTGATGCCACCGCTAAAAACAGGCTGCATACTAATTGCTTCACAGGGTGAAGGCTCATGCTTTACAGTGAGCAGGACTGTCGCATAAACTTGATTCTTGTTAAATAATCAGTTTTTCTGAATGACTGTGAGTCCTTGTTTTGCTGTGGTTTCCATGGAAATCATAGGAGACAATTACCACCATGCACACCTGGGGTCCTTCTAACAGAGCAGTCGAATGCTTCAGAGTGATGCTGATTTTTTCCATTTAAAGCTTGTTCTTTTCATGCTTGCCTCATTGTGGAAAGTTTCCCCTCATATCTCAGAAGAAAAGGTTTGTAGTTCTTACCTACTGAGACACTAACAAGTATGAAATATTCCCTTTTATGACTGCAACCTAAGCATTGTTTACGATATAGATCTATATAATCAGTAGTTGTTTACCAAAGTTAACAGCAGATCGGCTGGCGTAGAAAGTGTTTATAGTGTCTTGGACTTGAGTCCCCCATAGCAACATTGTTTGCGCTGGCAACAATTGGGATAAGGACAAAGTAGAGCCCTCTGCCAATTGCAGCTTGTAAAAGCACACAAGAATGTTATTACTGGGATTTAATGGAGCAGCCACAGCAATAAATCCAATAAAGTATATATTACAACTTTCCCCGAACATACGATAAAAACAAGTCTGCACCTCATAATCACCCATTGTGCTGAACAAAGCTGGGAGTTCATAATTACAAAGAATTAGGTTTGGGTGATTACAGACTTACACGTTTCAATAAATCATAAACCAATTACTTTAAAATGGGTGACAGGGCTTGGGGCTGAAAGAACACTGGCTTTGGTGATTGTGTTACCATTTTCTTCAACTCTGTGCTGGCTCAGCGTTCTCATCACGGCAGAGAGCCTGGCAGCAGCCATGTGCAACCTCAGATCAATGCAGTGCAAGTCCATACTTCATCAATAAATAAAGACATGAATAAATAAAAAGCAAAAAATGAATGACTAGTGTTGTAATTACACTTTGAACAATAGATTATGTACAATGGAGAACTGAGTTAAATATCCTAAATTATTAATCTTATCAGGTATAGAGAAGAAGCAAACTTGTAACTTGCAATGTTTTACTAGAACTTAATAAATAACCAAATCAATGGCCTTACAATGGCGTAATTGTTAATGAGTATCTCAATCCTGGCTTATTGAGATTTTTCTTTTGTCCTGTCTTTAATGGAAGGGTATGTAAAATTTCAAGCACAACTGTATAAAGAAATCTGCACCAGGATACACACTAAGAGTCAAGGACAAAACATTGTTATAGTTTTCTTGTCTTCCAACACTGAATGAAAATAACCTCATGACTTAGAGTGGACACAAATATTCACACCATTAATTCACTTAAACAGTCCCATTTTACATGACTGCTACCTTGATTAAAACGTACCATCTAAAATAGGTGTATGAGTTAGACTTGGACAACATTTATTGTCATTTTGTATACAGGTAGTGTATACAAAGCGAATTTTCATTTTGTACAACTTTTCAAAAGTAAATGAGCAGCAGCTTTACAGTGAAATTAATATTAAGTGCAGCAGTGATCAAATGTAAACCGTGTAAACAGTGCAGAAGAAGAAACATGATGCGAAATGCAAAAATACGGAAGTTAAGAGCATTTCAAGACAAATATATATGGTGCAAATATGCAGTATTTTGGTTGGGTGTTTACAGTTTGATGCAGTCTGTGACTTGATTTAGAGTTTTTTTCAACAGTTTAGCAATCTTATGGCGGTGGGCAAGAAGCTGTTGCAGAATCTGTTAGTACCGCAGTGGATGCTGCCAAGCCTCTTCCAAAAGGGCAGCAGGGAGAAAATTCCATGGTGGAGGTGTGAGGGGTCATCGATGATGTTACGGGCTCTGGACACGCAGCGCTGGGATGAAATGTCTTTAATGGAGGGAAGAGGAGCCCCGATGATCCTCTCTGCTATTCTCATGCATATTGAGAACTTGATTATACACCTATTTTTACACAGTCCCAAAGCTTTTACATTTTGAGGTTAATCAGATCGGGCTGTACCACAGGTAGTGTTTGGATGCACATATGGTCCTCAGTCATGATCTTGGTGCTGAAAACTGGCCTGATTACTTATTTCATTCATCTGCCTAGCTCCACCCAGGTCTCATTACCGCTCATCTGATCCACCTGCTTCAGCTTCTATTTAACCAGCCCTCAAACAATCATCAGTGCTAGATTATTCAAGCCTTTGATGAGAATTCTCTAGTGTACCTGAGTGTTTCTGATTGCCTGATCCTGGCCCGTTCTGCCTTTGGACCTCTGAGCCTGCCTCTCCCCATTCTGATCTGTTTGCCTGACCTGTCCTCGGACTCCTGCTGGATTCTGCCTGTGTACCGAACCTGGAACTGATTCCTGACACTGTCCTGGATTCCCCTTCAGTACCTCTTCAGATGTCTGATCTCCTGGTCCTCCCTCCTGAGCACGTCCTCGACACCAGCTTTTGCTTCACCCTCTGGATTATCCTGCCTTCCTTCATCTGCTCGGATCTGATCTCCTGCCTGTTCTCCGACCTCTGGGGCTACAGCGTCTGGGACTCTGGGCGGCACCCGCGGTGTCTTGTCAGCAGCCGACTGGCTGGAACCAACCTTGTTCTCTGGGCATGAACTGAACTTTAAGACCAGGTTAGTGACTCACACTTTAATAATCCCCCTCTGCCAGATTGATGTGAAAACTGGG
>NW_015150640.1:71438-79070 GCF_000732505.1 Cyprinodon variegatus | reverse complement strand
ACTTCCACGTGCGTCCTCCTGACTGCGGCAGCCGGGCGCTGCGGCAGGTTAAGCGGTGAGGGGGGGTTACATATCACATGTACTGCTGTCTGGGCATAGGGACAGTTTTAGCCAATATGACAAAAATGTGATTTTTAAAAACTTACAGACTTCAGCTTTAACCAGCCCTCAAACAATCATCAGTGCTAGATTATTCAAGCCTTTGATGAGAATTCTCTAGTGTACCTGAGTGTTTCTGATTGCCTGATCCAGGCCTGTTCTGCCTTTGGACCTCTGAGCCTGCCGCTCCCCATTCTGATCTGTTTGCCTGACCTGTCCTCGGACTCCTGATGGATTCTGCCTGTGTACCAAACCTGGAAATGATTCCTGACACCGTCCTGGATTCCCCTTCAGTACCTCTTCAGATCTCTGATTTCCTAGTCCTGACTCCCGAGCATGTCCTCAACACCAGCTTTTGCTTTGCCCTCTGAATTATCCTGCCTTCCTTCATCTGCTCAGATCTGATCTCCTGCCTGTTCTCCAACCTCTGGGGCTACAGTGTCTGGGACTCTCTGGGCGGTGTCCGCAGTGTCTTGTCAGCAGCCGACTGGCTGGAACCAACCTTGTTCTCTGGGCACTGACTGAACAATAAGACCAGGTTAGGGACTCACACGTTCATAATCCCCCTCTGCCAGATTGATGTGAAAACTGGGTCCTGTTTTATATGAGCCTTGACATTTCCTCACTACATAAAGCAAGACAAGAATGTGTGTGTTTTGTTACCTGGTGGGGGCAATTTTCCAGGAATATCCTACATTTGCGGGGTTTATAGGTACTTGTGAAGACCGACAATTGGTCCCCATAAGGAAGTTAATGGAAAGTCCCCACAATGATAGTTTAGGCAAATGTAAAGAATGTTATTTTGTACTTGAAGTTAGGAATAAAATGTTTTCTTTTTTTAAATCATCCTGATTGCTTCCCAAGCTCAGTACTTTGATCTACCAATTAGTCTTATAGTTATGAGATAGCTAGTTAGTCATATTGCAAACAGATAATACTATTTTTTGTATATACCCACTATACGAGAAAGCCTTGCAACAACTTACTGCAGTTTAATAAATGACAAAAACTAAGGCTTCACAATGGTGCAACTGTTAATGAGCATCATGATCCTGTCTTAGGTTTTAAACTTTTCTTGGTATTTAGAGCACTTTGTGGCAGCTGGGGTTGTTTTAAAGAGCTCTATAAATAAAATTTAGTTGAGTTGAGCCAGAGTATTACTGGTCCTTCTAGTAACACACATTGTTTGCCTTGAGAACAATTAGAAAAATTAATTGCTTAAGAACTTAAGCTCCTATACTGACGATGGGTCTGGTAGTTCTCTACATAAAAGGTGTCACCCAGTAGCAATACGTCAGCATGCACATAGGTCTACCAGTGTGTATTTCTTTTTCTTTTTCCATCTGTCTGTTACACAAATATAAACAATTCCAGCAGTCAAGTTTTTTGTTTTTTTCTGTCAGTCTGAGGCTATGGACTGCTGACTCAAAAAATGGTACTGCCAAAACAAGGAGCTGCACTCATAATAAAACAGACAATCAATAGCACAATGACCAGGGCAGCAAACGTTCACTCTCTGCGCTTACTACTTGACATGAACTTTTAATATACTAGGCAGAGAATGCTTGTTAATCTGTCAGAGTAATGCCAGGAGACCTACCTGATTGGAGCATTCCAAGACATAGCAATCCCTGCTTTTTCCAAGCACTATAACCAGTGCAGATAACCTTCTGCTCTGCAGGATGTATGGGAGACTGTCTAAAAATTTAATCAGAACTGTATTTAAAACATTAGCATCTCTTTGTGATTGGTGAAAGTAAAAAATGCAAATTATCAATCTAACGTATTGCCCCGTTTTGCATTTAAAAGTTAATTCATTCTTTCTATCATTAAATAAGGAATTGGAAGCATTCCAATGGTGTAGAGGCAATAGAGACTTTAAAAAAAGCTACAATTTAGAACCAACTGTTAAGAAAATGTCCCCCACATCATTACACCACCAGCCTGAACATTAATACAAAGGAGCATAAATCCCATTTAATGGGAAACTAAACCAATACACTCTTAAGCCACTGCTGAAACCTCAGCAGACAGGGCAGCTTTCTCTTATTTGTTATTGTCCAGACTTTTAAATGTAGCCTCAATTACCTATTGTTTGCTAACATCAATCATGCACTGTACAGTCATCCATATTATCATATCAAGCTGTGATTTCCATTAAATTTTACTCTTATGATTCTGCACTTTTTGGTTCCGTTCAAGTTTTCTTTTTGAGTTTTCAATTACACTTTGACTCATGTCATTCTGTCTGTTCTAGGTAATTGTTTTCATTTCCATTTTGTGTCATTCTAGTTGTTTTCTGATTTTATTTGAGTTCTTATGTATTTCTTGTTTACTCTCTGTTGCCCCCTTGTGTCAGTCTCCTCTCCCCTAGCTCCCTTCTAGCTCCCTCTGTCCAAACCTGCTCACAATCAGTTTACTACTCCATTCTTTGTGCTGTTTGGTATTTATACTCCTCTGCAGCTACTGTTTGCTGGATTCTTTTCATTCCTTCATTTCCTCCTTAACCCTTTGCTCTGGTTCTTGTGTTCATTGATCAATTAATTTTGGATATATGCTTCTGATGTCACTACTCCTGATTAAATCTTAAAAGAAACAACCTCAGCTTCTATCTCTGCATTTGGGTCCTCTAAAAACCTCCACACAACCCGACACCTCTGGGATTAATAAGGTACTATTGAATTAAATTTGATTGAATATTTGACCTTCAGTAATCCTTCAAACCCTGGTTGTTACAAATCATTCAAGGTGCTAGTGTCTTTCTTTCATCTCACATCAGTCAGCCCAATTTCTTCTAGCCTCTAACATCAAAAGGTTTTTTCATCAAACTGCCAAACATGATTTTTTACATTTTTAATGGACTGTCTTTAAGCTTTAAAAATGTACGTGCAAAAAAAAGGTCTACAGTTTCTAATATAGTCAAAGTCTCTGTGCCACCAATAATTGTGGGGCAATCAGTTATTTAAAGAAAGGTTGGGGTTTTTTTTCCAAATCTGATTCTCACTTAAACTTCAGCAAATCCGTACCATATCACGATCATTTATATATTAAGCTGCTGACAATTTTTTAACTGATTCATTATGTTTTTTTACCAAGTGATTAATCATGTGTTAATAAAATGACGCTGTATTTGGTCCTATATGTAGAGTGAAAAAATAAGATAATATTCAGATGTTTTTTGTTTTATTTTTATGAATCACACAAATTAATAGTTTTTATTAAAAAGGATATATTTTAGGTGAAATGGCAGCTAAAAATATTAGCTTCTGATTGGAAAATCATTTGAGATACATTTATTTATTTTTCAAAAATCACAGACATTATTAAAGAAAAGACTGAACATGAATTTATATTTCTGATTCCTATGAGATTTTTGCTTTAACAATGTTTGTTCTATAATCAAGCCGCTATAAAAAAAAATTACAGTCCCATTTCCAGCCACATTTCTGGTCCTGTTTCTGAAAATGTGCTTTATGTCTTTCATAGGAGGCATCTGAAAATATTTTTATACATTTTTATACAGTTTTAGAAGTAATCAAACAGTTGATGTTTTAAATTCAAGCTACAACCAGATAATTGAGTAGAAGGATAAAAGCGGGATATTATTTGCTGAATATTGATTTAATTTACTCTAGGAGGTTTACAAATGTCCTTGGAGCATTAGACTGTGTTTGGATACATGGTTTAAGAATGTCATCTGCTGCCAAGGTTTTTTTTTTCAAAACATAAAAAACACCATGACGTCATGATAACACTGCAGCTTATTTTTCATTATCAAAAAAAATTATTTCTATAGCCCTGTATGAACCCTTACAGTCGAGTAAGACTATTTTAAACAGTGTAGTTTGTAGTTTAATGTTGCAAATGATTTATTTTGTTTCTACTTTGAATAATTTAGTTTAATTTAGTTTTGTTTAAATTTGACTCAATGTAGCTGGTATATATATGTACAGTCAGATTGTTAAAAAGTTATATCAACGTAAAACAAGGTCATTGTATAGAGTCACTGACTTTGCAGGATTTGCTCCTCCGGGATGAGCATCAATCAACAAAACTGCAATAAAATGACCTTTAATCATTCCCCTCCCTTTGCACTCTTTTATTTTATACTTTTGCCATAACACATGCTTAAGTTAACAGTAAAGTTAACTAATCTTACTGAATTTATATATTTAACCACAATCAGATTTTTCTTCTTTAGAATTTATTCTATAACTTCATAATCTATATATATAAGAGCCTTTGTCAATCCTGGTGACTAGTATCGATGTATATCATGGTGTCTTGCTCTTATATGAGGCACCAGAATGGACAAAGATTTCTAGTTATTTGTTGAAGCATTCGTGAGATAAAAATGAGAGAAAATCCTATTTAATCCAGTTTTGTGGCTATTTTGTTTGTCTGCTTCAGCTGTTTCTACCATTTCTTCAAAGTTGTGAGATGGCTCTACCTTGTCCCACCTCCTAGCCACCTCTACTAGGCGTGTTGAAAGAGAGGGAGTTAACAATAAAACATTTGGAGTTAAAAAATAAAAAAAAAAGAAAGAAAAAACATAGCAAAACATGATTTCATATGCTGTTCTTCACTACTGAAGTAGCACTAAACTTTAAATAGAAAAATAAATATGAAAAATGCAAAAGCAACAATTACATGAGAAATTATCCCTTGTTCAGCCTTCATACAGAAAAGTCCGGAGAGAAGGAGCAAGACATGATACAAATGGTGGATCACATCATACATTGCACTATGGGGAGGCAAAATTCTTCAGAATGAGCAGTTTAGCAGTGGGTCGGTATTGGTGTGGAGTGTCATTACTTTGGATGGCCACACAGTCGCTTGCCAGAAGTTGTTATGATTCTGGCCTGTCTGCCTGCTCTGCTCTCCCTGTGAGCAATCATTTCCAGCTGCTGCCTGCTGCACTGCAGTGCAATCAGCAGAATGTCTCTCACCTGTGTTTAAGCAGTTATAAGGCAGCCTGTGGCAGGCAGACAGGGCCAGATAATTGCAAACCAACTAGCAAGCAGTATCCAGCACTTAAAGTTACCTGACCAAGTCTTTGCTTCACGGATTTTCCCTTTTGGGATTTCTCTGCCCTCTGGACAACGACCCTGTTTCTGCCTCTTGAGTTCTGCCTCCTGCCAAGCTCCCTGTTCTCTAAACCTGAGTCTGGCTTCCAGGACCTAAATCCTGCCTCTGTGCTCCAAGCCACCCAACTGTTGGCCACCCAACAACAGTTTAAAGGAGCCATCTGCTCTATTCAAACTGCTGATCTTACTGAAGGGAGGACTCTTAAGAAATCCCTGGCCCACGGTGGATGTGCTCCTGAAGTCCTGAGTTTTTAATAAACTGTCTAAATCCTTATTCTGTGTTCTGGCTGAAACTTTGGGTCTTCTGACTGGATCATTACAGAAGTAGCATGACCGAGGTTCTCAGACCCTTTGTGAGACCATACGCTGGGGCAGTTGGCCCTGGGTGCAATTGGCAGGGCAATACAAGACCCAGTGTGACTGGAATGTGTCAGCAGTTCCTGCAAAATAAAAAAAATAAAAAATGTTCTTAAAACACAAGTCAACATCTGATGTGTATTGACTTGACTGATGCAGCTTTCATCAATTCAGCTGTTAACAATGGATGAGCAAAGGGAAAATCTGATTTGCCATGTTGTTTTCTTTTATTTCTTTTAGTCTAGCAACTGTTTATCAATAAACAGTTTTGGTCTAATAGTCATTTAAGACCATAGCTCACCCTCCCCACTTGCACAAACTCTTGAGCTAAAAACACTGAGCAGGAAAACATGCTGCAGGTCCATGATCAATCCTGATGTTAATGACTGCCAATGTCACTGTGGTTAGTGTTTTTCCCTTGATAGCTACGGCTCCCACAACAGATGGAGTCGGTGCTCAAGGGAAAGCTTCAACGACTGTTTAAACAAATTAGCCAAAGGCTCAACCTTAAATATTTCACTGCTCAGTGCACAGGCGTGTTCATTAGATCATCTGTATCAATGTTCCTGCATGTGACGGACAGTTTATACCAGATGGCTACAGTCAGCCCAGGCACAACCTGATGAATGCGGCTTTATTGGTTTTTCTGAAGGGAGCTTTTATCTTTTTTTTTTCTCGTTGTACAAGGCAAGCTAATACTGGCCTTGTACATAGTTCAAAGAATAGAAACTTATTGGGAAGACTTTTTAAATGGTTGTGTTTTAATGGTAACGTTTTTGTTGTCGCAGTACAAAGGCATTTGCAAAATCTATTTTGTTTAATAAAAAAGAGAGCAGGAGAAGGGTCTGAACAGCATATCACCTATATAAGTAAATGTTTTAGAAATAAATGTTCTAGAATGAGAATTAAAACATATGCATGTGGCAATGGTTTACAAAAAGAGAACAGTATCAAAATATTAACTTACCAACTTACCAACAAAACAAACGTTTGTACACAATTAAGCAAGTAAATTATTTTTTTAACTCTGTCAGACTAACATTTAAGATCATTTTATTTAATAAAGAAGTGTTTTGCTAATAGGAAATCACACAGGCATTTCTCAAATAATAATACAAAAATGTGAAAGAGGCATAAATAAATAAAAATCAATCTTGTTTATACTATAATTTAAATTTATATTTGAATGTTGGAACAGTTCTTGTTTTTGTTTTTGTTTTTTTTACCCCATAGAGGGAAAACAGATTTACCAACAGCAAAGTGGAACACAAATGTAAGTGTATTCAAAAGGAAGGTGGAAAAAAAAAATATATATATATATATATTTTTTTTTCTTTTAAAACATAAAAATAAGACTGTAAGACATCTGCAATTGAAACATTTTATTTTATCAAAACATAAGAATGTAATAGCTGAACCACCACTCTCACATCTTGAAGAACTTACACTTGGAGGAAACAGTTTTTTTTTTCTTTGTTTTATGCAGCTTTGATGTCATATGATAAAGAATCCACCTTTGACAGGCTAGACGCATGGAAACTGGATGTTCAGGTGGATATAGAAAAGGCAGATTGGGAAAAGGCATGTTTTAAAGCCCAAAACTACTGTAATCTATCAACACTAGAATGAAAGGAAAAGGAAAGGGTACTCTATATCACTGCATATGGCATTGCCCAAATATAAAATAATATTGGAAACAAATAGTTCTGACTTTATCTGAGATCATTAGGAGTGAAGATACCTCACCTGGCACAAATATGTATACTTGGTATATATACAAAAAACTTTACCTTTACTCCTTACGAGTCAACTTTAATTAATTTTGGACTCCTGCAGGCGAGGAGGATGATAGCTATGTCCAGGAAAAAAATGGATGTGCCCTCGATACATATGAGGATAAAGGAGATGGCATCTTGTATTATATTGGCAGAGATGGGAAGTAACAAAGTACAAATACTTCGTTACTGTAGTCAAGATTTTTCAGATATTTTTACTTTACTTAACTACTTATTTTTATGGTGACTTTTTACTTCTACTCCTTACATTTTTACACAAATATCTGTACTTTCTACTCCTTACATTTTAAAAA
>NW_015150640.1:21368-71095 GCF_000732505.1 Cyprinodon variegatus | reverse complement strand
ACCCTTCTGGTTGAAACACAGGATAGTTATCACTCTAACAAGTACTTTTGCAATCTCTGTATATTGGAAAGGTTGACTTATATAACCTGGGTAAGGGCTGCAGAGTTTGAGTTTGAATGGAATCCTTTAATAGTTTTTTATGCGTCAAAGTGCCCAAACAACACAAAATTACTGCACTATGTGTTGTTGAGTGTTTGTTTTATTACGTTTTATTTAATTTGTTAAGCATGTGAAGTATGTGAATGAAAATTTTGTGGAAATTGTGACTGTTCATTTTATGGATGTTATTGTTTTGATAACAGACTCTGGTAAAAGCAAAGTATTTATATAAAACAAATAATTTGCAAAACATGTATGTTAATGTTAAGAAAACAGTATTTTCACAAATTAAAAGTAAGCAAACCACCTCCTTGCAATTGTCCTAATGTTTTGCTGCCTACAGAGATTCTCTTATTTTTGAAAATTGAAATACAAGGAAACAAATTTCTAAAATGGGGGGGCTATAAATTCAAAATAGACGTATACCAAAAACTAATCAAATATATACCAAGTTATCACACAAGTATATGAATGCCAACAATAAAAAGCATTATAAAAACACTTTATAACAACAAAACATAATTTCATGTACAGTTTTACTTTTTGTACATACATTTTGCCCATCTGAGGCTTTATGAAGGCAAATCTGTGTTTTGCATGGTCCAATATGGCGTCAGAAACCTAAAAAAATAATGTGCCAGTTTAATAATGGTGAAGCTATTAGTCAGCTTTATACTTTTTTTAATAAATAAAAACTTTTTTCTGACCATGTGTTTATGTAAGAGTTTATTTTTGGTTGCAAATTGACAAACATCTAGAAAAAGTACACTATATAATATAATTTTTCATGTGAATTCCACATTGTTCATTCCTCTTTGCCTTTTCTAAAAAGTGCTTTAAATCAGTCCTACCTGTCAGGAGGTGTTTTAAGTCTGCCAGTCTAGTCTGTGTCCACATCAAATCACTCTGGTCTCTTTTAAAAAGAATGCAGGGAAAATAAAAAAAAGTGCATTAGCTGTCCCACAGGCTGTCAGCCATTACTTACGCCAGAACCAACTCCTGCTAAAAGTCTGGTTGTAGGATTCAGCTTTTTCCTCAGTTTGCTGCGTTAAATTTATTTCAGGCTTGTCAGGTCCTAGCTCCTTTGCATGGTTTTTTTTTCCACCATTGTCCTTCTTGCAAGGTAGGGTAACTCAGTAAAGATTGACTTGACTGAATTGTGTGAAAGCTGCTCTTCAAGTTCAAGTGTCGTCGTCACCATAATCTCTACCTCACTGCCTGATTGCATTGGAAAAAAATTAAATCTAGATGAGTAATTTTTTCTTAACATAAATGCATTTGTTCTTGGATTAAGAGGTAAAAGGTAAATATTGCCAATAGAACAAGACACTTTACACTTAAAATAAGAAAATGCAATTGACTTATTTCATGTGCATATTATCTAATTATCTTATTTTAAGAGGAAATATACTAATTCCATTGGCAATTCTCATTTACCTACTCACATTCATGGTAAATACACTTAATTTAAGATATTTTTACTTATTTCTAGATCGTTTTTCCTAGTGTGACTACTAGCTGCATCACCTATATCACTGTAGCACGGGTGAAAATTTCAGGAACCCCAAAGCCATTAATTTTGGCGATGTTGTCATGTTTTGGTTGATGTTTAGAGGACCCAAATGCAGAGGTGGAGAGGTTGAGGTGATTTCTTGTAGTTTAATTGGTGAAAACAATTAACAAAGGCAGGAATCCAAAATCCGACTTGAAATGTAACACAAACCAGAACTATGGAGAAATTAAGGGAAAACAATCAGCAACAGCAACGAAGAACCAGTGACAACGGAGGCAGCGACAACAGAGGAAGCAACAAGAAGTGACAGCAGAGGGAGGGTATATATAGCTGACTGAGACAAAGGCAGGGCTAACGAGCTGACAAGGAGCAGGTGTGAGTGGAGACGATGAGGGAGCCAAGGGGGGAGGAACACACACAAGAGGGCAACAGAGAAAAACCTGAGAACTAAAATCTATCCAGAAAATACAACAAAATATGAATTAAACCAATAAAGCTAGAAAACATGGAGCAAAGTAAAGTATATCAGTGACCATGACAGATGCTGATTGGCCAAATATTTATTAATTTTCACTGGCAACATTATACAATTGGTTATTTCGCTACACTTCAGGGGTGCTTTCATTGAGCACCCAGGAAGAGAAATTATACATTCTGTCAGTGAAAATGCACCGTTGAATGAGGATCAATTGGTAATGGTGTTGTTTTAAAAATTCATATTACATGTAATTACATACTATTAAGTAAAACTGACACTGATAATACTTTTAAAATCTATATATATTATTTTTGACTTTCCCCCTCTACATCTAGGAAGGGCAGCGCCCCAGTAAGATGTGCCCCAGTTGAGCTTAATTGTAGTGTGATCAACAGGATGTCTTGTTTATTCTCACACAAAATGGATTTGTTATGTGAGGTAACAGTGAGTATTTAAAGAGTGTACTCTAATAATATTTCATAGTCAGAGAGCTTGAAGTTACAGCATATATGCTATTTAAAATAAATTTTACAGATGTAAAGAAGGTAGTGTGACAAAAAAAAAGGTGACAATAACAAAACAAAAAACACAAAACACCTTAGACTAGAAGAAGGAAAGATATCCAGAGGCAGGGAACTAGAGAAATACAAGGTGAGATATATGTGTAGACAGATCTGCACTGTACACCTGCTAGGTGTCAGCATAAAGTGTTGGCTCAAATCCTGCATAAAACAGATTAAAGCTGCTCATAAAAATAAACTTAATAGTAGGAGAACCTGATGTCAGCAGTATACCAATGTGAGAGATGGTTTATAAGCCCAAGGTCCCATTTAAAGTCATAAAATATAGATTTCAATGAAGTAATGTGTTCATAAACTTCTTGAAAAATAATTTCTACTCAGCAGGCAAGGATTTAATGACTGATCCAGAGAGGTTAATCATAGACTTAAAACAGCTAAATGTTGCTAAGTGTTCAGTCCATTACCAAAGAGTCCTGTTACTGAATCCTCATGAGGATTTTGATGTGTTTTCTTTATTCTGTTGAAATGATTCCCCATTGAATGCAATCCCTCACACTAAGCATGCTTGTAGTGGCAGTGGAGAGGAAAAACTCCCTTTCAACAGGAAGAAACCTCCAGCAGAACCAGGCATGGCTTGAGTTAGGTGCTCCAAGTGTGAGGTCATCAAACTTTTGCACTGTTTCGGTTGCATTCTCAATTGACTATTACTTGTTTTGTGTATTTGTGTGTAGCAGTAGTAGTTTGGTAAATTCAAAAAACGATTTCAAAATGTGATGTAACTTAAAACTGGAATTTGACCCTTTTGTTAGGAAATTTGCTTTTATTTTGAATATAAAAATCACCACTGTGAGCTACAAGTCCAATTTTAAAATATATAAATATATAAATCTTAAGAATGTGATTTTTGCTCTCAGATTAAGTTGCTTAAACAAATAAACAAAGCTGGATTTAATAATCGGCACCTTTACACAAACGTATCACATTACCTCTACTGTAAAATGTCTCTTTACCTGTTTTCCAACAAATGGTTAACATAATTAACCATCTGGCATACTGGGTAATTTATTAAAACCAATATTGTGATCATTTACAAAGCATAGCTACTGGTTGAAGAATCTCATCAATGCTATTTGAAAGAACATTAGTAGGAATGAGTCTGCTCATGTGCAGGTTGCTTCACAAAAATTTTTATTTTCTTTCAACATAAACATTTGTTTGTGAAAAATTTCTTGTTCAGGTTACACCACATCATATCTAATTGGATATCTGAGTTTCTTCAAAAATCCCTCCAGCTCAGACTAAGATGCTATAGGGGGTAATTTGAATGCGCCACACAAGGCTCTGCGCGGCAGGGTGTTATGTGTCAAAATAATTTGAGAGGAAACCCAAAGAAATAACAGAAATCCATTTAACACAGTGATCAACTAAGCACTTTGATGTCAGCATCACATGGTGATTCTGATCAAGTAAGTTAGGTGTATTCCCATTAGAATTATGCTTGAGCAATAACACAACCTCTTAGATGCTTTTACAAAGGGACTGCTTGGAGCTTTAGGGGGGTCTTAGTGTTGCAAGCTGCAAATATAAATCAGCAACACAGAATGAAAAGTTTTTTTTTTTTGTTATGTCTGAACTCAAGAATGATGATTCTCTATGTAACGCATCTCAGCAGCTCTTAAAGCATTCCTAGTGTGTAAATCATAACATCTCTATTAAAGTAATTGGTTTTCAGGGTTTGTTTCCATGCAGATTGTTTCAGCTTACAAGACTGGTTTACAAACTAGTTTCATGTTCACAAGAGCTATTATAATGTAAGTATATTTTCTTTGATTATTTTTATACAAATGATAACAGGGGGAAAAATAAGGAGATACACAATCAATAATGAAAAAAACAGAGTGTCAGCAAAACCTAAATCTGATCGGAATAATTACTCCCGACAGAACCCCACCACATTCAGCACCGCCACGCTTTAGAAATAAAACATTCTTATAATATTGTTTTGTACCTTTTTATAACAACTACAATTCTTAAGCTCTCTTGGAGAATAAAAATCAGTTCATTCATTTTTTTTTTTCTTTTATGAAAAATTGCAAATAAATACTTAAGATTCATTAAAAAAAACTAAAGAAACATTGGGGGGAACTAAACATTATCAGTCTAATTGAACAAAGAGCTCACCAAGTTCTTTTCTGTAGAATCAGAAGCAGTCCTGTCTTACATGTTGATTCATTGTACATTACATGATTCATTGTATTTGTTCTGTGGCTTTTATTAGTTGACAGTGAGTCACAGCAGCTTGAGAGATTGAGGGTCAGACTGATCTCTGGGGACAGAGTGAAATACAGGTCACTGAATGAATGATGATTAAAACATTTTTAGGATATTGAAGGTTCTGCAGAAAAGACAAGGACTTCTGGGAAGCAAATGATACAGAGAGTTGGCCAGATTTAATGATAAAAAAGTAAATAATTGATACTACAGCTTCTTAAAAAGGTTTAAAAAATTAGGTACAATACTCACCCCAGCAAAATGGCATTAATTAATTGTTTTCAAATTAAAACCAGTAGGTTTTGTTAATAATATCAAGGAGTTACCAGGCTTAATTGTGATTAGTGGCTGAACACAAGGTTCAGCATATGGATGATGCCTCAGGAAACATATCGTGTAGAACCACAGATGGAGGGTAATAATTCAAAGCAAATGGTCATTTCCTGACAGTATTAATGTATGTTAGCATGCTGTGTCTGCTCTGAGACAAAGAGGCCAGAGATTTATCTGCGCAGCTCGGGTACAGCTTTTGTTGTAGGATGCTATGCTTAAAGTTGAGTAAGAAATGTGTTGCAAAGGATCACTAAACTGAAGTAGGATTTTCATAAGCTGATTAAAAGTCCAATAAAGCCCAAATCTTAAAAAAAAAAAAATTCTGTGGATTCTGTGACCTTTTCTGTCAGTAGGACAATTTCACCGGCTGTCCAATTGGTTATCCATCAAAACACAGGACTATCTTCGACCGAAGTTAGCTGCATTCCCATAACCAATCAGACGATAAATTATCTTTAAAGACTTTCCTCCCTAAGCGACACCGAATGCCTTTTTTTTTTTGGTTTTGCACAAAAGCCAGATGCTCCTAATGGCTTGTAGTGTCACTGGCATGAAAAGGAAATCCTAGCCCGGCAAGCCAGACTAACTATGTACACAGGGCATAAGTCAGTCTGGTGAGCCTCAAGAGTCTCCGATCTGTTTTAGACAGTACAGGAAGTGGGAATTTACACGTGAAAAAAAAAAAAAAAAAACATAATGGAAAAGCATTTTTCTGTAACAACTGAGCAATTTTTTGGTTTGTTTACTTTTCTCTGTTAATGATGCCCTTAATTACGTCCGGAATAAGTTGGATATATCTTTAAAAATGTAAACAGCTGAAAACTATAAAACATCTATCAGAAAGGGTTTATGAAAAAGAGGAATATATCATTACAACAGGATAATACAACCACTGAATCATAGAAAAAAGGAAAGAAGAGACAAATAAAAGATGACAGTTCAGGGAAAGAGCCAAAAAGGGAAGAGAGAAATGGTGGAGCCTAGGGACAAGTTGGAGAGTAAAAGTAGTATATTCTTTTAGAAAATTATACCTCTTGCAATTATTTTGTTTTGTCCTCATTTGTCACTGTCTTTCACTAATCTGGACCGGTGCTCAGATATGGCTGTTTTTTGTGCTTCTTTCATTCTTTTACAATATAAATTACAACTTCCTTCATATCCCACTGGAGAATCAAGATAATCCACAATCTTTGCTGAAAAAACACAAAGTAAAGTATATTAAATTAACCTCCTTTAATATTAATACATTTTATAACTGTTTTTTCACAAGAAAAAGTACTGTTATCCATAAAAGCTTGATAACAACAAGATTGATTACTACCAACTCCCTAAACCCTGTCTGCATATGATATTGTTTACACTTCTATACATGTCATGATTGGAGTTGCATACATTAATTTTTTCTTCTCTTTAAATCATTATTATATGTAAATAACATTGCAAGTTGAAAATACTAGAAAATATGGGAACAATTTCAAGCTTTGCAGCCAAAAGCAATGTTTTATTGTTGCTATTTTAGCTGTCTCTCTTGCTTGAATATATTGCTGTTTCTCGTTCTTTATATATTCCATCTCCCTATCTACACTCCGATGAACCATTTCAGATCTGCTTTTAAGTACCACTTTTTTAAAATAGAATTCTCCATGCACCCTTTTCTATATTTTCATGTGCTGTTCCATTTCTGTTCCCACTCACTGGGACAGCGATTTTGCTTCCAAGTCCCACTTCTCCTGTCTCATCTCTCATGTCGATGCCGCTAAAGGTATTTCAGACAACTCAAGCAAAGAAGAATCTTGTGATTGTAAGTCTGTTCTCTATACTTTTGCAAAAACTATAATGCGCTTTTTTTAAAGGGTTTCTTTTCAATGATTTAAGACCAATTTTTTACTTTTTATTTGTTGCTGTTTTCTGATGTGTGTTTTTAGTGACTTGAAGTTTGAGGGAAAAATATTTCAACAATTAATTATCAATGATATCTATTATTTTATTTCTGTGAAAGAAGCATTCAGAAACATGTAGAACCACTATCTCCATGATGCAAACTCATCCCTGCTTTTTAGACAAAAGAAAGATATCCATAAGTTTTTCATCATTCACAAGAGGATATACAGTATCATAAATGTTTGCTAGTTCATTTGGAGCCTTCGATTAACTTTAATTGGCACCATCAACATAGCTTCTTCTAGTGCCCCTCTGTGATGCTGAACAACATAAACCAGATGATAAGCAATGCATTTGTATCTCTAGGTTATAATAAGAATTTCTGTGCACATTCTTCCACTGGCAAAGTCCTTTAGCAGTGCCAAGGCTGCTATTGTTTAAAAGTTACACATGCCTCCTTCATGTGTCATATAAGTTTATATATATACTGAAAGCAAACCTCAAAGAACATACATAGATCTTTTTCCTCCTTCACACAGAGTAATGGATATTTACAAGATCAAAACCAAGGCATACCCAAACATGGTTGTTTCACTAATTTTTTTAGGTGATTATTACATAATAATATAAGGCTAATTGCGATTAAATTGCATTAATCAGGTTCAAATCTTTACAAAATCTTAATGTGGATAATATCAGTTTTGATGCTGTATCCTTGAAGGAAGTCACATTTCAGTGTATTTGGGGAACTTTTAGTACTTTTTATTTTGTCATTTACGATTGAAAAACATTGTGTGGCTGCCACAAATTCTCCAGGCCAGTCCATGATTTGCCTGGATTGCCCACACGTTCTTGCAAGGCTAAGTTTTATAAATCCTGTGTTGTGTGACAAAACATTAAGCCGAAGGTTTTGTGTGAAGGCATGTTCTATATAAGAGGAACCTGGTGAGTCTGTGGACGCTTTCAAGGATGCATTGAGAAAACTACTGCAGCAAAATCAAGTCACTCTGGCATGATGAAGAACAACATAAGAGTTTATATAGTGAAGACATTTGCAATAAAAAAGCTGTGCAAGAAGATGGACTCAACCAAGTTTGAATCTGAACTTTTTACACATTGCTGTGTTCATAGTAAGAGGCATCCAGGTTGATTTGACGAAGAGAAGTGTGCATGCAGACTGCAGATGCAAAACTGAAACAGTGAGAGGAGGGAGAAGTAGCTAAGATCATTCCAACAGCGACACTGTGTGTTACAGATATTGAAAGGAAACTTGTACAGCAGATCAGCAGATGACTTTTCTGTCAACACTCGTCAATACGCACATGGGAAAGAAAGCAACAATTAAAATAACAATGATGAAAATAAAGACAGAAAACAAGTAAGGACAGTAATACAAAATGGGTCTGACTCTAATGCATCCAACCATGCTGTAGATGCAGCATCCTAAAGGTACTGTAAATGTCAATGTGAACAGCTATAGCTGGAAATGCTCATAGATACAAAAAGTGTTAGAAATCATATTAATGAGGATCTTCAGCAGATATAAATGTATTAAACAAATGTCTGCTACAAAAAAACTGGAATCACAAAAGAAAAGGTTCTATGTCTATGCTCCAAGTACTCAACTTGGGACTTCTGTTTGAACGATACATGGTGTCCGTAGGGTTTTGATGCACTGCTACCTGTTTGTTTTTTTACAGAAAGAGGCATCTTTCATTTTAACTATATTTTTAAGTTCAATATATAAACTTTATGGGGCTGCTCAGTGGAAAAGGTAGCACTGTTGCCTTTCAGCAAGAAGGTTGTGGGTTTGATTCCTGCCCTTTTGTATTTCTGCATGGAGTTTGCATGTTCTCCCTGTGCATGTGTGGGTTCTCTCATGGTACTCCAGATTCATCCCACAGTCCAAAAACATGATTGCTAGGTTAATTGGCTTCTCTAAATTCTGCTTAGGTATGTGGTTGTTTGTCTTTGTGTTGCACTGCCATGTCCAGGGTATACCCTGCCTCTCACCTGTAGACAGCTGGATAGAGGCACCAGCACCCCTTGTGACTCTGCTTGAGCTTGATGGAAAATGGATGGATGGATATAAACTTTACATCATCTATATTTCAATTATTGTGGCCAACTTACCCTCAAAGTACAGTAAAGGAAAAAACACTAAACACACCCATCTGCAGCCTTGAAGAAACTATGACTTACGGCCCTCAATTGGAAACTCCTTCTAGTGTCCAGGCATGGCTGGAGCCTCTACTCCAGCTGCAGTAATAGATCTACCCCCATTAAAAAACAGATTCTTTTCAGCCTTGTGTGTGCGCGTCAATACCATATTACAAAACTCACTGTTCTTCGTGGTAGCCTCACCTTGATTCAGTCTGATCGGTCTGAAGAATTAAGCAGTATCTTCACTATGCGGCCTAGAGTAAACAGATTGGGGGCTATGCTGGTGGGTGTGGAAAGAGCAGAGCAAATCTGGCCCCGAACACCCCGTATGATCTTCCGCCACAGAAGGTGTTTCAGCCTTATTAAGGGGAGTATTCCTTCCACCATCCAACAATGTCCCCTTTCAGAGTTAGCAGCTCCATACTTCCATTGAAAATGGTGTCAGCAAAGTACTGCTTTCTCTTTTTGGGGCACTGAACAGTTTGCCAGAATCGCTTTGAGGCAAACCATTAGTCTTTCTACATGGTTTCTCCAAATCCCTCTCTGCTCTGTCATCATTATCACTCATTCTTCCCACCTGTGTAGTCTCAGGACTCTTGTTTTTGTGTTTGTGTTTTTGTGTTTGTCTCCCTTCATCCACCAGGAGGCGCCTGGTTCTGGTCCTCCTCCTCACACACCTGCTGAGTGTTCTTAAGCTGCTGACTGCCACTACTTCGACGCCAGAGTGTTTGCCAGTTTAGGGTACTCTAGCCAAGCTGAGTGTTTTGCTGAGTCAAGCTGAGCTGTTTGTCAACCTGAGTTTTAACATTGTTTTTGTCTTTGCCTCTCGGCAGAAGGTCATCCTGCAAACTGGATTTCTCGGACCTTCACTCCCTGGAAGGATCAACTGAGCTTCAAACTGAGATGGGGTTCAAACAGGATGTTTGGATCCACTTTCCCCAAGAGATCCTTTGAGCTTCTCACTGAGAAAGGGATATTTCTCCACTACGACCTGTTCAAGTACCGCAGGAAATCAGAGTGGCACCAACTATCAACCGCATTCTGGGTAAACCCTGTTCCGCCCTCCACCGAATCAGACAAACACTGGAACCATGGCACACAGACAGGAGTCAAGGATTCAACAACTCTCCTCTTCTCCAAGTTCACGAGTAAACTTCCCCACTGAGCCTGAACTAACCGCTGTGTCTTCCCCTCACTTTGCAGTTTCGGTTGAGCAGTGTTCAGAGCAACACTTCTCCCTCTGTTTAACTTCTTCAATAAAACCTGTTAAACCTTTTCCCTGGTCTCTCTGTTTGGTTTTCTGCATTTGGGTCTGAACTTTGTAACATCATGACTTGTAGCTCCTCTCCTTTGCATCAATAATTATGCATACCACCTGCTCTCCTGCCTATTTAACCACACCCTTAAACAGGTTACCGTTGCCAGATTAATTAAAAGGCGATTAGATGTCTAGCAGTCCTTCCATACCTGATTGCGTCATCCTGACCTTGCTTTTGCCTCATGGGATTCATACCTTTGCATTGCCCTCTCAAGCCTACTCTAAGCTTTCTGATTTCTGAACACCTATCTGACCTTTTAACTCCCACTATCGATTGCCGCCTTCCCTTTAGATACCTCAACCTGAATCTAGCCCCCTTGCTCTGACAGTGTCCCTGCCAATGACCGAGTTCTGTTTTTTCCTTAGGATAACAAGATGGAGACTGCCTCTAAGTGAGTTCCTGATTGCTACCCTGTCCTTATCTGTTCTTGTGAGCAGCACCCTCTCCCTCAAAGAAGTACAATCTACCAGTGACATCATCACTGAGATTAGCACATTTCAGTTTCCTCGTTCCTACATTTTGTGAAGGCTAGTGGCTTTATTTCTGTTTTCTCAGATGAAATTGAGAGCCGACCCAGTCACTAACTTGATATCTCTTCCTCAGAGGTTCCTGTTCCGGCTGCTGATTTGGTTCCTGATTTCTTTGCTGATTTTAGTATATTTTTTGATTGTTTCTGGTTGTTTGGTTGAATATTCGGTCCTGAGTCTGGTTCATTACAAGCACATTTTATCTTACAGACCTAAGACCCCCCAGGGAAATCTAGTCTCTGACCCTGCAACATCCATCTATCCATCTTCTCTTGCTTCATCTGCCAGAGTTGCAGTGCGATTGGCGCCTATCTTCAGCAGTCTATGGGCGAAAGGCACGGTTCAATCTGGACAAGTTGCCAGTCCATCGCAGGGCAACACTGACACACAACCATTCACACACACACTCACATGTAAGGACAATTTAGAGATGCCAATTAACCTAACAGTCATGTTTTTGGACCGTGGGAGGAAGCCGGTTATCTGCAGACTCCTAATACAACTGAAATGGATTCCTTTCTTCGAAGATTGAAAATTTTAGTTGTTAGGCCGTTGTTTGTTAAAAAGCTTAATGCACATGTTATCTCTCATTAATGTTGATGTTATGGTTTTGTCAACGTCTTAGAAAAACTTTGAAAATGTCCTTCCTGAAATTATTTATGAAGGACAGAATGGTTTTATTAAAGATTTGGCACTTGCTTTTCAATATTCACACATTTTTCATCTGCTCTGCTCAGTCTCAAGCTAATCTAAGCTTAGAGATGGTTCTTTACCCAATGCAGTGACGTTATTTGACCTGGTTGAGTGGAAATAACGTTTAGGGATCCTAAAATTCAGTTTTGGAAACAAATGTATTTCAAACTACTATCTTTTTGCTCCTATATATTTTTACCCCTAAACTATTGTGAGAAATAATTATACTTGCTTTTTAACAGCTAGGCTAGTATGCAGGGTTGCCTTAAGATGGTTAAAACACTCAAAAGTGAATTGTGAAACATTAGATCTCTCTGTTCATAGAGCTTGTTAGTTCATTACTTGTTTGTGATAAATTTTGTTTTCTTTCAGAAACCTGCCTGCAGCAAGAGGGTTGTGTTCAGATGAATGAAGGGAGCTATTTGTATTTTCACATGCCCCGAGATTTTGGGTGAAGAGCAGTAGTCTTTCTGTCATATATCATTGATTAGTACAAAGCCAATAAATACAGTAGTTACAATTCTTTTGAACATTTAACTCATAGTTTCCCCATTCAAATTGTGAACAACAAAAAAAAAAACACTTATGTTTGTAAATTTGTATCATCTACCATGCCCTTACTCTCAATTTTTAAATCAGATTTCAGACTTTGTATTTGATTTTGTTTAAAATATTGACAAAGGCATTGTCAGGGATTTTACCATTCATGTCAACATTGAAGGTGATGACCTAAATGCAACCTTTAATGCTATCTTAGACTTGATTGGCTTTGTTCAAAATGTGCATAGACTCCTGCATTCTCATCTTCATACTTTGGACCTACTATTTTGGCATTAATGGTAAGGCAAAAAAAAGTATTTCCTCACAACGCTATCCAACACTATCCAATTTTCAGTAACCTTTAAACTTAATCAAATAGAGTTCTTCTCCCCAATAAAAGGTTTTAATTTTGCACATCATTATCACATAATGCACTAACAAATTTCAGATCTATTCCCTTTTCTCTGGCATTCCTTTGGAGGACATAGACCCTTGAAAAAGAAGGCCTTCATTAATAGGAAACTGGTAGTGATGGGTTGATGAGGCATTGTGAAGCATTTCAACACACTGCCAAAATGTTGATACTGTCACTCAATACTGACACCTGCTGGACTTATAAAATCCCCACATGCGGCCCTTTTGTCAGACCAAACTTAACACTGATTTGATGACCTAGTAACACTATAATTTAAGCAACTCTATATTATATTGTATTATTTTAAATCTTCATTTATATGAAAAGATGTTTGATATTATTTAGATGCAGTTAGTAAATATTACGATTACATAATGTGAAAATTTAGGTGAACATGTGAATGAGGATGCTTGTAGACTAGCATTTAAAAAAAATTACAAAATAATGACAGTAAGTACGATTAACTAAATTTTAAATTGAATTTATAACTTTATAATTTTATAACTTGAGGGATAACTGAAAGGAACAGGGTGACACAAAGAGAAAATCAAAACAAATACTAGATCAAAAGGGTCCCACAAGATCTCACAGTGGAAAGAACAAGGAGCTGGTGTTAAACACTGGCCAAAGAAAGGAGATCATTGAGGACTTTAGCAAGAGAAGAGCTTTACATAGACCTGACATTATGGATGATGTGAAAATCGAGGTGGTCTCCATACCACCTCAGAGTCCACCTTGACAATAAGTTGGACTTGTCGGTGCAGGGAAATGCTGCATACAAAAAGGGGCAAAGCAGAGTCTACTTCCTCTGATGATTTAGGTCGTTTGATGTGTAGAGATATGCCTTTCCTCTTTTATCAGTCAGTGGTGGCCAGCGCTGTTCTGTTTGCGGTATTCAACTGGGGAAACAGCATTACTAGCTGGGACAGGAGTAGAATAGACAAGTAATCAGGAGGTGTGCTGCAGTGATGGGGAGAGAGGCAGTCCCTATGGAGGAACTGGTGGAGAAAAGGACTAGGGCAATAATGAAGTCCATAAGGGCCAATGGGAGCCATCCATTGCACAGTACGACCAGGAAAAAGTGGCTCAGGAAAGCAGCCAATGTTCAAGACTGATTTTTGTGAGAAGCAGAACAGAGAGCTACAGAAGATTGTTTGTCCCAGCACCATTATACAGTCTAATGCATCTTGAAGGACTGAGTGCTTTATTAATGTTTATTTTAGTCTAATTCTTCTTTATCCTATTTTATATGATTTTATCTTTGTTATAGGGCAGGTGAATTTCACCTACCGGGGATTAATAGAGTACCTATCTCTATCTATCTATGATTCCCAGCAACATTTTAGATATGATTAATCTGTCCCTGTTACAGGAATATATACTGAAGGCTTTCAAGTTAGCTGTAATTAAAACTTTAACTTAAGAAACCTGCTGTCAATCCAAATGTCTTGATAAATTATAGACCTAAAACCAATCTTCATCATAGCACTGAAACAACACTGGTTAAAGTGACTTGTAGTATTTTGTTGCCACAAATGATAGTCTTATATCTGTAGTTGTTAGTACAGATATAAGATATCTTAGATCACAGTGCTGGATTTGATACAGTCACACATCATTAAGGTTTGAAGGTGCTGCAGAAATTAAGGGACCAGCACCAGACTGGCTTAAGTCATATTTGTTCGACAGATTCCAAGTTGTTCATGTCAATGAAATACTTTTCAAGTTCTGGGGTAACTTGTGGAGTATCACAGGGATCAGTACTAAAGTCAGTTCTCTTCACTATATATGCTCCCAGTTGATGAAATTATCAGACAAGCATTTGATCAATTTTCACTTATGATACTTGTCCATAGTTCCTGATGAAGCTAGGTCGTTACATAGACTACAGGCATTTCTTGAGGACATCAAAACTTGGATGACTTCAAAGTTTTTGGTTTTAAATCCAGACAAGATAGAAGTTGCTGTCTTTTGACCAAAGTCTTTAAAAAAAAAGAAGCTAATTAGTCAGTCACTTCATGTGGATGCCATTAATAGTAATATTTAATGGCTAAATTATAAGAAATTTCTAGAGGTTTACATTCGCTCATCCACTGATTTTCTGCGCAGAGCTAGAGCTTTTCCTCTCCCTCTATATGAAGAATTGCTGCAGAATCGATGACAGGTTTTCTGGTTTTCCTGAGATTAAAAGCTTTTCTCCCATTGGGCTGTATCATTTTATTTATTGGTCTCTCTAAAGTACCCTAAGATGATATATGTTTTGCATTGTTGATGTTCACTGTAAATAAATAGAATTTGATAGATTTGCAAACTGTTGGACATGTTTGCCTTGAAAGAATTTCCCCTTTTAAAGGTGACAGGAAACTGATGTTTCATAACTAATCAATCTGTATTCTTCCTGTAGGGAAAGCTCTATGAAATACCTATGTTTTCATGAGGCTGAACTTCTAATCATAGAACTGGTCAGGAGAGTCAGGTAGGAAGAAAAAAAACCCTCAATGGCTTTTATTCCAAACAGATTTTAATGGATTCCCTCAATAAACAACTGAAGAATGGATAAAAAATAATGAGTCTTGATATTTTGGAAAAATCTTGCTTTTCACATTAACCAAAAGGACAACTGTGAGAGAACAGAAAAAAAAAAAAACTGCTGTCTTTAAAATCTCATTAACAGTAAGTCAATGCTGAGAAAATGTACTCAAATTAAGGTAGTAACTAATATTGGTAGCACATTCGATTACTTTATCTTCTTTCATTGGCTAAAAACACCCAGATCCATTTCTTTTCCTGGGCATATGAAGATTTGCATCTCTTCAATAGGAACCTGTGTAAATGTAAAAGTTCCTGCCTTTGATCTTAAGGTGACATTAAAAAAAAAAAAAGGTTTCACAACAAAACAAGTTACAAGTGTGCACTATAAAACCAATTTTAATAGCAATGCTGCGTGGGGCAGGGTGGGATAGAGTGCAACCAATGAGCGGAACCTTATTCCATGATACAAATTTATATTGGAGATCTTTGCTGCATCTCTTCTTCCTTTCTCTTTACCTTTAGCAAAACACTTTGATACAGATTTCACTTGCAAAAGCACATTTTGTAGTTAAGAAACTGAAACCATTTGATTTGGTCTAAATGGGATTTTTCCCTTATAAAGCTTTTAAAGAAAAAAAAAGACAAATATGTAAACAAAGAAAATGGTATCAGATAAATAAGGTTATAAGTGTTTTTATAGCAAAGGCATCAAACAATCATGTAATAATTATTCACTGATGACATAGTTTGTACTGTGCTCAAAACATTTTGTTCCCAGAAAGGTGGAACCAAGATACCAAGTGTTGATCATGAAAGCTGTTTAGACTTCAGGAACTCCTAGAATCGTCTCTACTACGACCCCAGCCCAGAGGACAGGAAGTGGAGGTTTCAATTCTTCTTCGGATGCTATCAGAGACAAAGAGGAAACACACTGAGATCAATATCTTGTGCTTTTAGAGACATTTAAAGACAGACATGTCAAGTTACATCTGAAGGCTCATAATGTCCCATTGAGCAGGAACAGGAAAGTCTAATCTACAAAATCAGTCACCTTGTCTTAATGAACCACAGGGGCTGCCAGGAGAAATGCCAGGCATTCCGCGATAACTGACTGATTAGGAAAGGACAAACCACAGAGAAGGTGGAAAACAATAACTCTGATATAAATTCCACAAACCTCTACAGAGCTCTACATGATTAACCAACCTCCAGGTTTCTGCTTGAGATCCTTAGATAAGGACCACTTGACTCGGGAGTCATATCTAATTAAGACGTTCACTCATCAGAGGAACCTTTTACATGGCACCATAGAAGTCAGGAGATATATTTGCCTCAATTTAATTTCTATTTGTAACAGATTGCCAGAGAAGGGCTGCAGCTACATTAACTGAATGCTGAAAGGGGATACAGGCAGTCGAGCAGCAAAGGAAGCCACACAGGGGGTTGGAAGACAATTAAATCCCCTCCAAAGGGTCAAATACACAGTAGCTGGTAAAAAGAGTTGAATTATCCAAACCAGCGCACTAATTTCAGTTGGTAACTTTTAATGCGGAAGAATATCAACCAGCATGGGTTGAAATAAATAGAAACAGACTGTGAGATTCATTTAACTACTTTTTTTAATATAAAAACACACAGGGACTCAGATTTATTATCCTCATCCACAAAATAAAATATTAACAATTTAATTTAAATGGATTTGATAGGAGATCCTAGAAAATCACTGAGGAAAGAGGTGCAATAGAAGAGATTATGAAACCAGCTACTTCATGAAGGGATTGAGGGAAAAATAAAAAACATTTGGATAACGTCTACAAGATGAACTTGGATGCAGACAGTAAGGATGTATGATAATGGCTTTTCTCAAGCGATAATTTCCTGTTTCTTGTGGCTGATAACTGATATAAAACACTAGATATACAGGTAAACCAATTAACAATATATATAGCTTTCATTTTACCAAAATAAACCTGCAGCAATATTATTTATAGCAACAAAAAAAAAACCTTAACTGTACAAAAACAAATTGTAGTTGTTATTCTCAGCAATAATAACATCCCTTGACAAGCCGTCAAACAATTGGATCTGGAAAGGATGTAAAATGAATAGAAGTAAGTTGAAATTGCAACATTGCATTTCCTGAGAAATAGGAAATAATGCCTCCTCATAAATAACCTTGATTTTTAACACAAAAACAGCAACTGTGGTTTTACAATCCAGAATGCCAAAAAGGAATAATACTACGGCAACAAAATCTCATTCATCATTATTCTTATTTAACTAAGGTCTAATCAGTAGATTATTTTTATAAAAAGCAGCATCTCCCTCTTCTCAGAGCGCCATGTTGTTTCAGTGTTCTTAAGGCAAGTGCAGTAATGTGACATCAATACATGCGACAGAAGCTTGTAGTAGCGGCGGAGAGCAAATGCTCCAGAATCAAGCAGTTTATTATTGGTCCTAATTATCGTTGAGATTTTAATCTATTTAACAGTTTGAGGACATAGTTGTCCATTATCGCCTAATAATTATTGGTAACCAATATTATCCTGCATTCAGTGGAAGATAGTTAACTAAATACATTCTTTATTAACTGAAGATCTAATTTAAAAGCATTGATGTTCTAATTTTAACTTAAGGAACATAAAGAAGAATCAGAAAAATTACATTCGCTACAACAGAAAATAAAGTGTGTTTTATGCAGAAAGCTGAGGGAGAAAAGTTGAGGTCAGCAGCTAAAGAAACAACAAACTGAAATGTGAAAAATCGCTAAACAGAAATAAAAGGAAAACCACAAGCAGATCAACTTCAATAGAAAGTAAAAACTTCAATGAAATAACATAAGCTGACATCAGTGCAAAGAGCGCTTTTGAAAAATAACATTTTGAAGAAAAAGCAATAATAAAGCATTACAGAACTGAAAGCCTGAAGGTTCTTGTTAGCAAAATGCTATCATCATCTCAATGTGTTTGTGTTATGGTCTAACCCAGATTATTATGCTTTCAACACTTTGTCATTTGGGGTCCCAAGATTCACCCCAACTGTGGAAAAAAAAAGCATGTTTAGCAACCTACTATCAGGGACTATGAAGAGGCAGAGCTAGGAGGGGGTCATTTGATTGGTTCAGTTATTGACTCTGAGCCCAGAAATACAATTGCCTTTAACAGGGATTTGATGGAAACGGAGGAAGACAATAAGAAGCCGAATCATTTGGGAATAACCCAAGGCTTTGTCATCATCTGCAAATTAATGTGTTTCTGGGTGGAAGTATGCAGCGTTATGTGGGATTCAGCAATGAGCAAGCTATAAAAGCATTTAAAGGTTTTACAACACCATTCATTTTAAGGGGATTTTAAAAAGTGAGATCATTTAAAAAGTGTAAAACTGGCAGTGGTCCATGCCCTGTGGTAGCAGAATAACTATAAACTGGAATGGCTGAAATAGCACAGAAACTGCAGCAGGGGTAGAGGTCCAAAAAGTGTAGAAAGAGGGGCATTATAGTGAGAATGCCTGCAGCTTTCACACTATTAATCTAGCAGTTTTTATGAGGAGAATGAGGAGTGTCTTTCGACATATATTGCACTGGATGCAACACAGAGTAAAGCACAGATTTTTTGCACACCAAACACAGCTATGATTTATTATTCCTCCACGACCGTCTTTCTGTAAATATTCCCAACATGTTATTACCAGATTTTTCTTCATTTTTACGACTTCTTCTCTGCACTAAATGACACTTAATACACCGGGGGCTTCTAACCTTTTTTCTTAAGACAAAGTGCTTGCACCTACAAAAGTTAAGAAATTACTAAAACCATCCAAAATATTATTATAACTACATTCCTGAAAATATGTAACAATAAATTCAATTCAGTTTATTTATATAGCGCCAAATTCACAACACATGTCATCTCAAGGCACTTTACAGTTCAACCAGATCATACAGTCTCTCTCTATTAACCGATTAACCTTAAGTTAATAAGAAATGGATGGATGGATGGATGGATGGATGGATGGATGGATGGATGGATGGATGGATGGATGGATGGATGGATGGATGGATGGATGGATGGACAAAGAGACCGCTTGGATACATTTTAGCAACCAATACCTGCTCATAACACAGTCATGTGAACAATTCTTTATGTCATAAATTCAATAATCTAATAATGTTCTAACTCTTGCAAATTAAAAAAATTTAAGCAGAACTAAGTAATTTTCTAATTTTGTTGCCCATAGAGGATCTTTAGAAAATAATACTGACACCCTCTTTGAGCTGCTCCCCAAACCTACATTTTAAATCACTATTGAAAACCGCTTGCACAGAGAATTGTACCTGTTATTCTAGAGTCTAGTTTATGATTGATTTTATTATGTTGTCCTGTGTTCTTATATGTCTTACTGTACTGCTGCCTCTTGGCCAGGTCTCACTTGAAAAAGAGATTTTATCTCAAGGGACTTCCTGGTAAAATAAAGGTAAAATAAAAATAAAATAAATAAATACAGCGCTGTCACTTTCTAAGCAGACTGAAGATTCATACTATGACCAAATGTCTGAAGATATGAGTAGTATTGTACATTATTTTATGTAAATTAATACACCGCAGCCTTTTTACTGCAAATTGTTACTTTGATATGAGTCAGTTAAGTCTGCCTCTCAAGTAAACAGTTTTATACTTGCTCTCATTAGGTGATTTGGCTTCTCAGGTTTTATAGTGTCTCGCTAAAATCGATCACTCTATATTCACAAAATAAATAACTGTTCACTAACAGTCAGCATAAATGGGATATAAAAGTTGAATAATAAATTGGGTCTTTAATGCTCACTGCATATATAAAATGCAAAGGTAACAACCGCCAACTGTATTTTTGCTTTCCTGCTTCCTGCTACTTGATTTCTAGCTTGGACCCAGATGGCAATTTCAGCTTTAGACACTTTGGGAAATCTAACAGAACTGAACAACGAAACTGAGGACTTTCTGGTGTTTTCATGGCAACTGATACTTACGGCAGCGTTCAGCGCTTGGTCAAGGTCTTCAATGATGTCAGCTGCGTCCTCCAGTCCCACTGAGAGTCGGATCAGTGTGTCACTGATCCCCAGAGTGGCCCTCTCCTTCTCAGGCACCGATGCATGGGTCATGATTGCTCTGAGATCAAATAGAAAGCAGTGTTAGTGACACACAAGCTGGATAAAGCAACAACAACAAAAATAATCCAGTGGTTCTGAATGAAAACAGAACTGTGAATGCAAAGATTTTTTATTTCTTTATATCTGCTGCCCTCTTGTGACATCATTCCAAACTGCAGTTTATCTTCCACTATAAATGCTTAACACTACAATCTATTAAAATTTATATTTAGGACCAAAACCAGGGGATACTTACGGGTGTTCAGCTAAACTTTCATAACCACCAAGGCTTTCTGCAACTGCAAACATCTGAAAACAAACAACAGACATGAAGTGGAATGAACCATAGCAGCATATATTTAAAGCATCTACAAACAGATAAAAAAAGATACATGGTGCTTAACCTTAAGCAGAAAATACTATAATGAAATTTCCTCCATAATTAAGAATATGCTAAACAAAGTGCATAATTCAAAGCACAATTAAATTGGATTTATCATTTTTTTGTGAGCACATCTGTGTTTACATGCTATACAATAATGAGATTAGCTCCCATGCTGATTAAGATTAACTCTATCTAAAGAGATAATACTTTAAATGATGACTTAATTCTCATTAGAATTGCTGATTTCATGTCTTGGACCTCTTCCACACTCACAAGCATTTTATTCCTTTCCACCCAATCTAGTTTGAAAAAAATCCTCTATATATTACTTTAAGGTTGCTGAGGAAGGTGGTGGCGTGCTCGAGTTTTCCCTTAATGTAGAAGGTAATCATCCCTGGACACCCTGTGCATTGTTTCTTCATCACCTCATACTGCGGGTGGGATGGGAGGCCTAAAATGAGAAGAAAAAACATGATAAAATAGCCATTAAAACCATATAATATCCCTGTAAAGGAAAAGGGATGTTTTTTAATGGACTTCTTGTTTTAAACTGAGTCCTAAATAACCTGTAGCAATGCTTGGATGCTTCTACTTAAACGAATCAGATGAACTGATAGACACAACTCCATACTTGTGTTCCTAGCTGTACAGTCCCCTCTAGTAAATCACTGTCAGAGTTAAGTTCACTGTATTTCCCCAGTTTCTACAGACCGACACATCACATGCCCGATATTTGGCAGATAGTCATGCTTTTTTTCTTGCATCTGTGCAAGAAAAATCAGTGTGTCCTTTAGTCTAAATGAAGACTTGCATACCACTTGTCATCATTGCAGGATTCTTGCCAGGATATCTAAGAGTGGCGGGGTGCTTTGCTCAAATGTGCTGCCGTTATGATCAAATTACGGAGGATGGGCTCATTTTTATGACAGCTTCGGCCCTTTGACTGACATCTTGGCTTCCTTCCCAGCGCCTTTCCGCACAGTGAGCGTAACAGCTGTAGTAACAGTGTCTATAATCCCATTTACCTCCTTATTTGCTCATATACATGAGGGATGTGCTGTGTAAACATGAACCCCATGCTGTTAAAACTCTCATTGGCTCACCAAGGTGTGCAAACATAACTCTGCCCCAGCACTAGAGGGGGCTGTTGTACAGCGTTACTGGCCCTGTCATCAAGTAGGAGCACTTGAGCTTCAGTTTCAACATGTTTTTTTTCTCTCATTTAAATGGAGAGAAGGCAAAATTGGTCTGGCAGCAACAGCTGATATCAGGCGATTGCAGTAACTGAAAGCAAGTCTCTTACATCAGCGTGTAAGAATTTTGGCTCACTGCTCTTTACAGAATTGTTTTAATGGAGCAGCTTTTATTTTATTTTCTTATACCAAGATGAGAATCTTGGTATAAGGCCACACTACAACAAATGGATTTAAGTCAAGACTTGGACAAGGCCACTCTAAATCTTTGATTCTGTTTCTTTCGAGCCATTCAGAGTTGGACTTTTTGATACTCTTTGTATCTTTGTCCTTCTCCATAACACAAGTGCGCTTGAGCTTGAGGTCACAAACTGATGGCTGAACATTTACCCTCATCCTTATCTGGATTCCATTGTTCCATCAGTGATAGTCATCCAAGTTCGGAAGTAGTAAAGTAAACCCAGAACACTGAAATGTAATTATAAAAGCTGGCTGTAAATGGGGATAAGAATAATACATAAAGAATTGATTAAAACTAACAGTTCTTGGTTTTCATTACTATCAATGAAAAAACTGTGTGGTTAAAAGTTATATACTGTTGCTTTAAAAACACCGAATCCACAGAAGTACAGACAACAGGAGAAGCATAAATGTATGATTCACTGAGGGCATAAAGGGATAAGCACCTTGATATTGGACACTATGCAGTATTGAATTGTTATCAAACCTACAGTTGCATAAAAAGATGAAAGGTCATAAACAGAGTGTACTGGCATGTAGATCATGAAGTGGAGCCGCCAGAGCTGATTACACAAGGTTACCACAGTTTGTGTGAGAACATCAAAGCACTTATCATTGTGAGCCAGACTTTATGAAAATGCCAGCTACACATCATTGCAACCGCTGTTAAGCAAATGCTTACAAAATTTATTTACAGCAAAAACCTTTTCTCATGGGTTTGCGGTATAAACACGCCCATTTGACGCATTCTAAACAGCCTCCTGCTCTTAAGCTGCTTCTTTAATACCTTTCAAACAGTTCCCTGTAATCAGGGCATGTCTAATCAAGTATGGTTCTCGCTACAGGAATTCACCTGGGAAAATGACCTTCTCCACCCTGGGATCGGCCTCCAGAAACCTAGCTGCCGCCATGCCGTTTTTAAAGTGCTGCTCCATGCGCAGGTGTAGGGTCTTCAAGCCACGGTTACAGAGGTAACAGTCGAAGGGAGACGGTACACCGCCGATGGCTGATCACAGGCAGAAAATAAATGGGAGGTTAATGACAAAGCTTCCGAAAGGGCTAGATTAGGCAAACAGAACAATAGCCTAACAATGAAAAGGTTTAGTTTGGTGAAGGACTTTGACCTCAGAAATATCTCCTGGCTGTTTGCTGAAAGAATGCAAGAGAAGTTCAACAAGTAACTTTACCAAAACCTTTGTAGACAGAGGATGGTTTTAAAGAAAAAATACAGGAATAGCTATAGTGTTTAGATTAACCAACGTAGTTCCTAATCATTTTTTTTATGTTTGATCACTGTGTTCATGTATAGCTGTAGATAAAAAAGGTATGATATAAGCAGAATAAGAAGCATTTAAGCAGGACTTTATCATAATACTCAATACTCTCACCATTTTGCAAAAACCTCAGTCGTTCATTCAGATCCTCCCGGTTGACAGACACCAGACCCATCACCACATCACTGTGACCTGCCAATTCAACACAGGATGTTAGAACAGGAAATAAGACAGGATTTTTTTTTCTATATCTCTTATTCAAAGATGTAATAAAAGCAAGTAAAAGGTTAATACATTCCAAACTTTTACAAATGCAGCTTTTTCAGCTTTATTTAACAACCTGATTTGGGTCTTATTTGGTCTATTTAGCACAGTAGGGCATAAAAGTCTTTAAAACTTAACGGAGAATAACGATCAGCAATAAGTCAGTTCTGTTTTAAAAACTAAAGGCTGTTCTGTATTCTTATTAAAACAGTTACATCACTCTGGTTGATATGTTCGTATTGACTTTCCCTTTCTTGTTTCCTGTTTACTTAGGAATGGTCCTGGCTTACTGGGAATATTTACAAATGCCGGTGTGACATCTTCTTTACCAGCATAAATTTAGTCTTTCTCTTCAAAATAGATGTGTTAACAAATGAAATAAACCCTAATTGAAGCTTTTGAGGCTTGGATTTATTTTCAATGTTTACCAGAGGTTTTTTTTCCTTGGACTGATTGCACACATTGAATAAATTCTGTCTTTTCAGTCAGGTTTGGTCATTTTGGGACACACTAGCATATTGTTGACATATGAAACTAACAGAAAAACTATTCTGCTCAACTCCATTAGTGATTCGAATATAACAAAAAATGCAGCCTCTGTTTGTTTTAACCTTAACAATTTTGACATATTCATGGTTTTAATTTTTTGCTGTTCAAAGCAAGCAGGGGCAATCAGAGCCTGAAGGGTTGTCACAGTAAAATTTGTAACTTGATATTGATAGCCAGGAAAATATTTGATACCATCTTTGATACCACAGGAATAAAAACAAATGCCAAATAATTACAGACGTAAAAACACATTATTATGAAAAACTAACTTTTCAATCTCAAAATGGAACGTGCTTTCTAAACAGATTCTCTTGGTTAAAAAAGTGTAGTAACAAATGGAAATAAAAACCTAAATACAACACTATTTGACAATACTTGAGAAATTACCATTATAATCTGTAAATAAACTGGAAACATCCTATTAACAATAGCAAAAACATGCAAAAAATACTTGTATTTAGTATCGATACCGTCCCTATGTATCCGGATACAATGTTTGAGTATCAAAGCATTTCTGAGTATGAATAACAAGGATAATGTTACAGCACTGCGATTATACAGTTTGCTGTTTAACTACCTTATCCAACTGCTAGTCCAAAATATTTACCAATTTGTAATAACAAAAAGCTCTGATATTAAATAGAGGCAATGTCTATGACCTACCGTTCATGTATTTGGTGGCTGAGTACATACAGATATCAGCTCCCAAAGCCAAAGGGCGCTAAGGGTTAAAAAACAAACAAGTTACTCACTGAGTGATCCTTGATATATCCACAGAAATCTGATTGCAGGAAATCATAAAAACCTGGAAATAAGCCGACATGAAGGTGTTGTCAACGACCACTACAATGTCTTTGTTGTGCTCGTGCACCAACTGGGAGCAGGCTCTGATGTCCACCACCTTCATCATGGGGTTGGTTGGAGTCTCCAGCCACACCAGCTAAGAAAAGAGCGCACATCATTGCAGAACACACTCAGATTAAATAAACATTAGGGTTAAATAAATGGTGACAATGCTAAGTACTGATTAATACTCACTGAATCAGCGAAAAAAAACACAACAAAAACCGACATAAATGAATATAGATACCGTAATTTTGATTTTTTTTTTTTTTTTTTTTAAAGAACAGCAAGTTATCCTCTTTTTTTATTGCATCTATCCTTGACCTACTTTGGTGTTGGGTTTCAGGGCAGCCTTAAGCAGCTCAGGTTTCGTACAATCAGCAAAGGTCGTCTCCAGCCCAAATCCAGATGCAACTCTTTGGAAGTATCGGTTGGTGCCTTTACAGTGAACAAGCACAGCAATTAGATTCCCAGCATCATGGCAGATGTACGCACACAAGCATCACAAAGTTGCACCTCACCTCCGTATACATCATCCATGCAGACGATCCCATCTCCCTTCTTCAGCATATGGGTGATGGTCAATGTGGCTGCAAGTCCTGAAGCAAAGGCAAGGCCTGTGGGGTTGGGGCACAATGCAAATCAAGTAGTCAAAAGAGGTCTGCTCTATAGTTTTGTTGGGGATTTTTTATCCTAGTCTAAATTTTCAAGGTTTCTGGACATTTCCCTGTTATATGCTAGTTCTGGGGAGGTCCTGTTTATAACTTTCACACACAGGTTTTCTAGGTGTGGCCAGATGCCTGAGGTTTGGGGATCCGAGAATTTCATCTCTGTGGCTCCTTGTTGCCAAGATCTACTGCTGCAATAATGCGACTACTGCAGTGTTCCATTGTGGATGAAGACGGAGCTAACAGGGGAGCATGATTATTATATTTATGTCTTTCTCTCCGTAAAAGTTTAAAAAACAATTCACCGGACTTGGTTTCCAAAGGTTTAAAGACGTTTCGCTTCCCCTCCAGGAAGCTTTCTCAATTCAAATGTCTGAGAAAGCTTCCTGGAGGGGAAGCGAAACGTCTTCAAACCTTTGGAAACCAAGTCCAGTGGATTTTTTAAAAAACTTTTACTGAATGACTATGACCTGGATGACTGAGAATCTTCATCAGCATTTATGTCTTTCCAACCCTGACCTCTTTCTTATTGTAAATAGAAATAAAGAGGAAACTTTTCCAATGCCGATAAGAAAGTTCAGAATCTGTTGACTTATAATGACTTAGACAACCTTTGTTGTGATTTTGTATACAGACTTTATACAAAACAAAATTTCCTTTAGCACCGCTTTTCAAAGAGCAAATGAACATTTCCATTGCATAAAGTGCAGCAGTGATTAAATAATCAGGTTACTTACAGTATTTTGCTCCATCCAGCGCTGCCACAGCCTTCTCCAGACAGTTTCTGGTAGGGTTTCCACTCCGACTGTACTCAAAACCCTTTGCAAAGAAAAGGGGAATACTTAGATTGCTAGAAACTTGTACATTGAACATGCAATGACAAAAACATCACAATTAAAGGGTGAGTACATTTTAAATAAATAAAAAAAAATGTACTGAGGCTAGTATTGTAGCAGCTGGTATTTCTAAATGGTTGCCTATAGTAGACCCTCTGGGAATATATTGGTGGCTGTAAGTGAGAAACACCATCTGTAACATAGAAATACTCTATCAGCTTTATCTACAACAAACTGTATGCAGAAATGCTTCCCTATATCTATAAGACCTTGTTTAGTTTGCAACAATCATTTACCAATTCTGAGAAAATAGACATTTTCTTTAGAAACAGCAACAACAAAAAAATAACATTACTTTACCTACTAGGAGCTGTTTTTGATTAATAGAAGGAAAAAATAACATTCAGGCTAATGAGGGAGTCTCTGGAGGCACGTTTTAACACAAGAAAAGTTAGTTGAATTTGCAGACTAACTGGGAATGTGTTTGGTGTGTAACATTTACAATATCAATTGAATGGAAAGTTTTGTTTTTGCTGATAATGTTCTGCAGACCTTTAATCCTTGACCTGTCCAACAAGAGTTAACGAGAACTGTAATAATCTCCCTGTACAGAAAGCTATTTTATGTGCTTTTTTAATGCAAAAGCTCAATACCTAACTTGTAGTGTAAAAATTAAGTTTCCATATAACAAGCCATGTAATCATTGACAGAAAACAGCAAGTAAATGTGTGTATCGTTGCTGCTAAAAGGAATGCTTAAAGATTTTCAGAAACCTTCAGTCATAGACTTGACTAACAGATCTGACTGATAACAGATGGTGTAGGAAATCTGTTTTGACAATAATTACAAATAAGTTATTGGGACAAATGAGATTGTTAACATGCTCCTTTATAAAGGCTCCCTGTGCAGTAACAATTACAGAGAACATAATAGCCTATATACATACATACTCAGCATGGTAAGATAAACCCTACGGATAAATATAGTGTATGTACTAAGAAAACTGATCATATTAGTTTGAAAAAGGAACTTAAATAATGATAGTGTGATAGCTTGACAGCTGGCTATATATAAATAAACACTCTTATCTCTTAGACTATAAATGCTTCTCCCTAAATATAAAGATCATCAAATAGTGTATTTCTGAAATCAAACATAAAAAAAGATTCACTAAACAGCGTGACATATTTCAAGCACTTTAATATAAAGCAAGACTCAGTCACTATGCAACTTATTAGGAGGCATAAAAGAGTGGCAGAGAGTATAGCTGTTTATAATATATTATATTTATATATACCGTAATATAATTATTTTCTATTCCAACAGCAGTTTTAATGTCTATTTCGGTTTGTCCAAACAGTCTTATTAAGTAGAGGCTAATAAACTATTCAAACACTTTGTTTAATCCACTGGCAGCAAAGCAGACCATCATGATGTGACCACCACCATGCATTATTGGTACAGGAATATATTTAGCTTCTTAGTGCAGGAAGAAGCTTACATTTTTAATAGTGAATAGAGTTGTTGGTTGTAAAGCTGGGTGCTTGATTTCTTCTATAGATTTAGGTTTTTTGGACCATCATTTTGGCTTTACATAAGCTGTAAAAGCAGTGATCACAACACTTAGTAAATGAGAAAAGAGCCTTTTAAACATTATTGAAACAATTACAAAGGTTTAACTGTCTAAATTTACCGTTTGAAATAGATAAAAAAAATATAGATCATAGCTTTACTGCATGTTTATATCTCTGGTTCAAGAAGCACACTCTAATACAATAAATCAATGTTTAAAAAGGCTCTGAGGTTAGAGTCCATATCTAACATGTTTAATGCGTAAAACAGCCTTATGTAAACAGATCAATTATTGGCTGATTCTGTAACATGGGAATCTTCCACATGTCCTTCCGGCTTAAATAACCGACTCCTAACCGGCTACTTACAGCGTGGTTTCCCGGGGAGAGCTGTTTGAAGGTGGTGGACAGCGAAATCGGCGGCACTACAGCCATTGATGTCCACTGCTCCGGCTCCTGGCCGATGTGTATGGCATCTGTGGCGAAAGATTTAAAAGCAGTGCGGAAGCCGGCGAACAAATCGTCGGTTTCGTCTTTGTTCGACTGGGCCATGGCTGTGTTGTTTCCTAAATTCACCACGAACTGTACCCGGGATGGGAGCGCATAGCGGTTAATAGTGTGTGGGGGGGGAAATACTATTCAACGGGGCCGTTCGACAAGCCCGTCCTTCTCAACCAATCAGCGCTTAGTGGCATGCAGAGAGCGGCTCTGATTGGTTGAGATATAGGGGGCGTCCGATGTCTATGACGACAGCACGTTGTTTGCGCTCCTGTCAGTCCTGGCGCTATGATGCAACGATTCTTGTTCTTTGAATCAGGAGGGTTTGGCTGTCTCGCTTGAAAAACATTTTTCATTTCAGTTCACACTGGTGATATATATTGCATATTATATATTATTTTATTTTATATACATATACATATATATATATATATATATAAAAATGCAAGCAGTTGGAGTAATAATGGCACCTCTCACTGTTGCTGATTGAGCCCAGGAAAAAGGACTGCAGTTCCGCGTGTACTCTCTTGCTTGAACCACAGGGGGTGGAAGTGTTCCGTAAGAACTATTACATCTACACTTTCAAAGATAACAAAGATTCTCTTTGCTCATTTCTGCTCAAACCAAGCAGGACTGATATACAGTATATTGTACTTCATCTGGAAGGGATTAAATTGATCTCAGATAAAGTAAAAAATCTTGATGTTATTTTTAATCAGGACATGTCATTTAAATCCCTTATCAAAGATGTTTCTAGAAGTTCCTTCTTTCATCTATGAAAATTGCAAGACTGGACTATTTTTTTTTTACACTCAGGAAGTCCACAGACTGTAGGTACAAGCATTGAGCCGATCCAAAATGCTGCACCCAGAGTTCTTATGAATTTTAAAAACAGAGATCGTATCTCTCCTATTCTAGCTTCTCTTCATTGTCTTCCTGTTAAATCCAAAACAGAATTTAAAATCCTCCTTCTCACATGTAAAGCTTTGAATGGCCAAGCTCTGTCATATCAGAGATCTGGTTATTTCTTATGTCCCTAACAGAGCGCTTCACTCTCATTCTGCAGGCTTACAAGTGGTTCCTAGAATTTCCAAAAGAAGAATGGAAGGCAGACCTTTTAGTTATCAGGCTCCTCTCCTGTGGAACCAACTACCAGTTTTAGTCCATGAGGCAGACACTCTGTCTACTTTCAAGGGTAGGTTTCAAACTTTCCTTGTTGATAAAGCGTATAGTTAGAGTGGCTCAAGTTATCATGAGCTTTCTCTATAGTTATGCTGCTATAGGCTTAGACTGCTAGAGAAACATTTCATCATTTTGCTTCATTCTATCTGACTCCCTCCCCCCATCCGCCGGAGTTCCTGGACCAGCCCCAGAGCTCACAGCTCGGTTCTGCTGCACGTTATTCTACCAAATTCCCGGACGATTTTGAAATTCCCCCTGGACATTTTTTTAGGTATCAAAAGTAGGACATGTCCAGAAAAAAGAGGACATCTGGTCACCCTGTTCCTGTTAGGCTGTGATATCATCGCAGAGATAAATATCAGCTGCCATCAACACCACCATTTTTTAGATGTTGGAGCTTGACCTGTTTTTTCAGTGTAGTCCTGTTTCTCTTATTGTGACTAACTATATGTGCTCTCTTTCGACCTCTGACATGGCAGCTGGCTCAGAGCTCATCTGCCTGGCTGTGTCTTTCCTGGATGGAACTGCCTGTGGAGCTGGTTGACAGTTACTTGTTGTATCTCTGCTTCTTTCTGTATGTCTGCTTCTGTCTCCTTGAACCCCAGTCGCCCTCGTTAGATGGCGCTCACACTGAACCTGGTTCTGTTGGAGGTTTCTTCCTGTTAAAAGGGAGTTTTACTCTCTACTGTCGCTACAACCATGTTTGGCATTGGGGGCTGCTTTCGAGTCAATTAGGTTATGCAATCAGTTGGTTTTCTCTTGGTTTTGCATTGAGAATGTGAAGTGAATTGGAGCTATATAAATGAACTGGAATTAACTGAAATAGTAAAAGTGATTACAATACATTATTATTATTATTTCTTTGTACTTTATAACCCCAATTCCAGATAATTTTGATAGGATGACCCTGTGGGCCATCCTTTTTTATGCAGTTGAGCCATAAAAAAGTATAGGACAAATTTAAGTGACAAAATAAGAAGAAACTTTGGTGTGGATGTGCAAATCTCCAAATCATGGCACAGACTCTGCATCACACTGATAACACCAAACCAAAAATATTGCATATTTGCATCATATATATTAATGCTCTGAGCTTCCACATCAATGTGTTTTTTTTGCACCATGTTTTTTTCTCCCACACTGTTTACATTTTATCACTGCTGCACTTTATGGAATGGAAATGTTAATTTACTGTCTACAAAGCTGTACTAAAGGAAATTTCATTTCGTATACACTCTGTGTATACAAAATGAAAACAAGAGTTGCCTTAATCATAACCTCGATTATGATGAAACCAAAGAAAATACTGTTTAACCAATTGCCTTCAAAAACCGTTCAAATGTATATCATGCACTCCATAAATGTGATTGAATTTCATTGGGTTTGATAAGAAAAACGTGCTTCTCAGTAATTTGTGAATTACAAGTTAAAAAGAAGTCACAAACCATAAAATTCTTTACAAATTTTTTAACTTTCTATATATGCATATAGTTTCTTTTAAAGAAAAGCCATCAAGGAAAGTTAATCAGGTCCATTCTTGCAAAGTACTGTGACTACAAGTAAAAACATCAGTAAATGGTTACTAAACAAACAAAACCTCAAACATCTTATATGTTTCACATAGGTTTTATTCTTCATCAGTTATAAAAACAAATGAAGAAAAAGAAACTGTTTACCATTTTTTCTTTAAAAATGTTTATCGATTTAAACTTCCAAATTCACTGGTTTGGAGCTTTACTCAGGTCTAAAGACATTCACTTCAATTCAAAAATACCTTATTAATCCACGGAAATTAAATGTTGCAGCAATGCATAAGCTATTTTTTAACATGGTGTTGTGAGTTTGAAGGATCTTCTGTATCGGTCTGTCTTGCAATGCATCTGGAGAAGCCTCTGACTGAAGACTCTCTGTTGTTTAGAAATCTTCTGAAGAGGATGCTCACCGTTTTCCATAATTTTCTTAAGTTTATGAAGAATTCTTCTTTGTGAGCAATCTCCAGAAGTTCTGGAAGTGTTCCTACAGTAGAGGAGAGTCGCCTTTCTTTATTAGCCTGAGCATAGGCGTAGCCAGAACATTTTTATAAGGGGGGCCAGGCAATAACAAATGTACACTGAGGGGTGGACAAAAGCAGATAGGCACCAAAACCTCTCTGTCAATCTACACTGTTCCAACAGGAAAATTAATGAGCTAAACATCCATATTTTCTAAATAAAGACAAGCTATATTTTATCACAGTCTTTGCTTACAAATAGACAAATATAATCAAAATTTTTGCTTTCTAAATCAACGGTATAGTGGATAAAATTCTCTCAGGTTTGAGTTTTGGGTGAACAGCTTTTCCATTGTCATTACTTAACTACTTTTATAAGTAATCCTTCTGCATAAAATGGATATTTACAAGAACTCATATCTACATAAATGTATTATTTAATACGTTTTTATTAAAAGTTATTAATGATTTCACTGAAGACTCCTAGATGACTTGCAGAGACATAATGTTCTCTTTACCCCATAAACCGCAAAATCTATTTCTGCTGGAATTCTGTACTTATCATCTTTAATGTTAGTATATTGATGTACATAATTACAGTAACCAGTGTTTTTGTTGTCAAGTAATTGTTAATATATCAAAAATTAAAATGTTTTGAATATTCCAGAGTATTACTGTTTCCACCATCTGTACTAGAGGGAAATAAATGGTAGGTGACCACAGGGGTGGCCAATGATTGGCTAAGGGTGGCCATGACCACCCCTGGCCCCCCATCTAGCTCCGCCCCTGTCGTTGAGTTTTTTTTATTTTTTATTTATTATTATTATTAAAGTTATTATCTCTGGAAGGCCCTTTGTAAACAATTAAAATATAACCTGCGAAATTACTTCATGTACTGTACAGGCAAAAAATGATGAAAGTGATTGGAGAATTTGCATCTTTTGTCGTTTTTAGTAATAATATGATAAAAATGTTGAGAGATTATTTGTGCTAACCCGTATAACAAAACAGGATTTTAATAGGGGCGCAAATACAACTTTGCAGTCACCAAAGTGGTAATAACCGTTAGTAACCTTTCCTAAACTCTCGCGATATTTTAAGGCGGAATCTTTCGTACTAGTGAAGTGGAGAGACGCTTCTGTGAACAGCACCTACAGTTTACAGGCCGGCGGGAGGGTAGGGAGCAGTTTGCTCAGACAATAAATCGGTAAACAACGCTACCGCTTCGTTATCTTCGAGAAGAGTGGCGGTTCCGTACCTTTTGTCGGACGGGTTTTTGTTAAATTAAATGTTGTACATTTTCCAGCGCTTGCGTAAGGAGCTACAACCGGCGAATCGCATCAGTTCGCCCGGTGGGTCATCGTCGGTGGCGACACCCTCCGCTCCGTCAGCGATAACCGTGTAGAAAATGACCGGAGAGAAGCTCCGCTCGCTGCGGAAGGACCAGAGGCCAAGCAAGGACGAAGATCTGCTGGAGCCGGACGAGGAGGCTGCCACCGGGACTTTTGCCGTCCCCAAGGCGAACAACAAGAGCAGGGCGAGTAAAATATTCAGCAACCACAAGTTAATCAAGTCGCCGTCCACGCAGTCACAGAATAATGGTAACACAAACAACACACTGACAACAACGGATGTTATTGATGACAACAACAAAAACCCCATCATCAAACCCGGGTTGGACTTTCCAGTGCACGAATGTGTGTTTAAAGGAGATGTCCGGCGACTGTCGTCGCTCATCCGGACCCAGAATATCGCCCAGAAGGACGTCCATGGTGAGTTCACTTTACTGCTTATAGGGTGGGATTCACGAGTTCCCCCCAAAATTAAACACTTTCAAGCTACAGTAAATCATCTTTATTTTTTGTAATATACCATTAGTCTCCATCATCCGTAAAAGTAGGCGAGGCTTTTTCACGCAAGGCCCGAATAACTCCTGACAAAACACTAGTTTAAATCCAACACCCTGTTATAAACTTGCTATCCACCAATTATCCCGGCGGGGGATTGAACAGGTTTTTAATAGCTCACTTCAAAGCTAAATAAATACTAAAAATGTGACACATTCTCTCATTTATTAAATACATCAAAACTAACTTCAACACCAACCAGCTTAATGTGCTCTGATGTGCTTTAATCTAGTTTAGAGAACATATTTATCTTCTTTAAAGCTGTTTTTATGAGTTATGGTCAGGATTTCCTCCCTTCCAGGTCTGTAATCTAAAGTTGTGTAGTAAACAGGTTAAAAAAACAAGGAAGGTGAACACACAGCCCTAATTTCTCTAAAAGGGAAATATGTCATATGCTGACTTGAAAAGCCTTTTTTTATTGGTAGACCACCTAATTTATGCTCTATTTCTGACCAAAATAGTAATGAGCTACGTGGATGCAAGCACTCTCTTTTTGCTCTGTTCTACTAGAAAAACCTTTTTTTATATGTGTGAAATTATAACAGTAAAATCAAATGTAGCGGTTCAACGGGAAGTTAATTTCAGTCCACAGCTTCAGTCAAACATTCACACAGAAGAAAATAAAATAAGTTGTTACAGAATGTAATTATCTTAGCCAAACATTAAGAGAGTTTTTAATTTGCTTAAAAAACACCCCTGAGAGAGCAGAAGATGTTCAGACCTAGTCAATGAAATAAAAGTATCATGATTTGCTACTGTTGCACAATGTAGATATTATAGAACACGTTTGTAGTCCTTTTCAAACACTGATTTATGTCGATGAAAGGTGCTACATTTATAAGAAATATTTACTCTTTATAATATGTTCATCATCATGCATACTTAGTATTTTCCTACTTTTTCAGTGAGGGAAGCTTCAGATTATTCATTTAGTGTGAAAAGAGTGTTTAAAATTGCTATATATGCACAAGATTCCTTTTGTTTTACTCTAATATGACCTTTTAACTAAATTGTTATGATATTTTAATTTCATAATTTCTATCAGGTTCATAGCTACTATCTGTATCAAATACCCTTCATTTACTGTTTTCTCTATTATGTCCAAAGTTCCTCAAAACATAAATTGTGAGAATCTGAAAAAGAAAGTCAAGAATACTCTGTGTCATTCAGCAAAAATCTTTCCCATATCTGTCTACTGAAGGTGTAATGGCAGACAATGTGAAAAGGGCGCTCTGTTCCAGGCAGTAGCGTATCACTTCCCAGCAGGGTAATAAGCATGTCATTACTCATAATTAGTCACCTGGTATGTAAGTTTATTGACGATATGCTGTCATTTTACAAAACTTTTGGAATTACAGGTTCATTACAGTTACTCTTTAGAGCAAAGTCCAATTAGATAACGGCATGGTTTCCAAACAGACTTCTCTAGCTCAAACTGAACTAACCATGGTATAAGATTGTCTTGTCTGAATTACATGCCAACACAGTATATGGCCCCTACTTGTACTAAATGTCAACACAGGAATGTGCTTCCATGGCTTTAATTCAACAGGCAGTCAGAAAGGAAGGCGTAGTGGTTAAACCTGATCCTAAACTAGTTAAAAAACTTTTGTTGTTGTACGTTGGTCTGGTTTAGCTGCTTTTTGAATCTTGATCCTCATATTAGTTCTCCTTTTAATAGAGATCCCTGAAATTAGTTGCTGTATTCCTGTTATGTAATAGCATATTTGAATAAAAGAATAATTTAAAAAGGCCTTTTAACTACTTTTCCTGCCTCCATTCCATACTTTAAAGCTAACCCTGTCATAAGTATTTCTTTAAAAAGTATTATGCAAGTTAATTTTTTTTAGGTAAATATATTTTTATAGATCATGGAAATAGATCTCCAATATTTTGCGTTCTGTCTCAGGTTTTAGAAGATAGTGTTTGCATAGTGACAGCAGTACTCTACACTTTCTAATGCATCAGAAAAATTACTTAAACCATACAGTATGATGAAAATACTTTTGAAAGAAACCTTTAAGGTCTACTGGTAACTGACCTATGCCTTGTTATGTTCCTTGTGGTTTCCCTCACTTAGAAAATCCTTCTGGCTTCTTGTAAACCATCTTAGAAAAATGTACCCCTATGGAATGGGTCCCTTTTCAAAATGTATTTTTGTTCTCTTTAAATGCATGTACGAAAAAACACTAAATAATATCTCAATTTAACAAAGTATAACCAAAGGGTCTGCCCAGCAGGACACAACCATCTGGTTATAGGAAAACTGTATAGTTCTCTGAAACTGGGAGCTGCAGCTAGTGTGCCTTTCCTACATAGAACTGCTCTCTCCTCTAATAATTTACCACATGTTACCTGAGTTGCAGCTTTTATTCTTACACCATATCAGGACTTTAAGTTTTTGATGGTGCTCCCTGTTCTCATCACCTCTATTTCCTTCCGCTTTTAAAATACATTGGGAAGAAAAACTAGGTTTTCTTCCCAATGTATTTCTTTTACACAACTAAAAAGAGTATCTGATGTTGCTCTCACTATGAATATATAATATATGTTCCATTAACAAGCCAAGTCACTGCCAGATAAATGGAGATTTGTTTTTGTTGTGGTTAATAGCCATAGATAAAGTCTATTATAATGAGATAACTCATAGTGGGCGTTCATTATTAACTTTAAGACTTGAAGGTAGTGTGTTCAAAATGGTTAAATCACCCAAACTGTAACTGCTTTAAAGAAAATCTTGTCACTGCTCTCTTTCCTGTTTCTATTAAAGTTACTATAGAAACTCTGTTTTCTCTGTTCTGCAGGAAACACACCATTACACCTCGCTGTCATGATGGGACACAAAGGTAAGCAGCCTTTGAAAGAGTCCCTACCATATAGTGTGCTCTTGTTTCTGACTGATGGCTCGTATCTTTGTGAAGGGTGATTTCCGTAAGTAGGCATGATATCTGTTTGTGTTTTACTTTGTTTCTGTTATGTGTTTCAGTTGATTTTTAGTCTACTTCCATCAGACATTTATGAATTTCAGAAGGTGATATGCATATGTGAATGGATTTTGGTGTTGCTTTGTTTTTGTCTTTCTCTCTATTGTTAGGGTTTCTCATCATGCATCTGAAGGATGGTCCTAAACCGAAAATTATTATACTCTGAATATACAGCTGGTTTCTTTAATTTGTGATGTTTTGTATGAAATAGGTTTGTGATAACCATGCAAGCATTCATATATCTAAAGCAAACATTTGCTGAGTGAATGCATATAAAACCAAAAGGGGAAATCACTTTTTACTTTTAGTGGGATGATAATGCCACAACATGTCAAGATAGCATATATTTCCAATACTATTGTGGAAAATTGTATCTATTATGAGTAAAACATGATGTCCCCGCCATCCTCCTTTAGATGTATCATCTCTGTCACTGAAAAATAGATTGTAGCATTAAAAGTTGAAGTCTAAGTAGTTGGGCAAATAAGTCATCAACATGCAAAGCATTAATTAATGACACTCGATATAGCTTTCTACCGAAAAAATGCTCCCAAGCAGCCTTTAAATGCATTTAAATTTGATTCAATTTAGTTACATTTTATAGCGCTAACTTGAAATGTATGTCCTCGCAAGGGACTTCAAAGAAATAGTGAAATGGTTAAAGTTTCTGTCAAGGAATACCAGCTGATTGCATAGAGTCATTAACTTGCAAGAAATGGGGAACTTGCGGCAGTGAGTTTCGTTGCATTTTGTTGTCGACTCCACAGCAATCCCTTACACTGAGCATGTATGTGGAGATGGGAAGAGAAAAAAAACTCCCTTTTAACAGGAAGAAATCTCTAGCAGAAATAGACTCATTGCTAAGCAGACATACAAAAAGAAACAAATATTAAAAAAAGGTAACTGTTAACTAGCTCCACATTTGGCACCTGTGGTGAAAGTGTGAAAGAGAGCACATATAGTTAGTAACAGTAAAAGAAACAAAACTACACTGGAAAAAACAGGCTCAACTCCAACATCTATTATCTAAGGTGTTACTGGCAGCTGTCCAGCTGCTTTTCAAATCCAGGATAGAGTCACAGTTAAACAGAAGCAGACCAGATAAAGCTACTATGACAAGAAAAAGCAGCAAGAACAAATTCCAGGGAATACAAATAGAATGAAGCAGAAGGAGGAAAAATGGTCTCTATGTCATCCAACAGTCCAAGCCTATAGCAGCATAAATATAAAAAAATAGCTCAGGATTATAATCTATTTTGGTTGAGGTAACGGAAAAGGAGAGACAAGGAGAAACATCTGTCTGGACTGAATCCTCCCCCTGCCAGATTGGGCTGTTCACTCTACCTATTCCTACTTCTCTACTCATGCAGATTTGCTTACAATGCAATGATAAATGTGATTCACTAGAAAATAGAGGCGGGAGATGTGGAGTGAACAAGTCATCTCTAGGCCATTTGATGGTGCTGCCCAGCCACCGAACCAGGTGAGTCTATTCTGCACAAATGAATTTGCTGTGCAGATTGGAATCACCTATTTCAGTGGCTGGGCAAAACAAACACATTCCATAGGGATGACTTGTTGAATCCATATCTCCAAACTCTGCTAGAAAATAAAACTTTATAGTACCGTATACTCCTACGCATGCCTTGGTAGCACAACCTGCAGAAATGGCCTTTGATAGACAAGCTTAAGGTATTTAGCTGCCATGTTAATTAGTTTACAGTGTACTGAGAGGTTTAAAAGTTCTGAAACCAGCTAGTATTTATGCTGTCGTAAAGCCAGTTGCATTTCTGAGGAAAAAAGTCACGCACAACATCAGACATTGTAAAACAGACGTGTAGGGTTTAATGTCAGCGCCTTGAAGCAACGCATTCACTGGGTTTTGGTATTCATTTTATAGTTAGGAGAAATACAAATGCAGTGATAATTTTTGTTGTTGTTGTAACCAGGTTAATTTTTGCTTAATCCCCTAATCTTACTTAATCTTTCCTCAGTATGATTGTTGATTATTAAAAAAAACAAAACAGATGTTCCTTATCTAGTGGCCGGAAGCCCGAAAGCAACCGAGAAACAAAAAGTTTAATGGTGGTTGCTTTGCAATAGATTCTCTAACAAAGTTACCACTCTAGCAAATTGAAAAATGATTTAAACCGCTGGACTAATCCTGTAGTCCCATTTCACTCTGAGTAAAGTTTAAAACAAACCTACTGAAGCTGAAAGTTAAGCTTGCCAACAGGCACTTGTGTCGGCATATGTTTGAGACTTATGTATCTATAAGTGGATGAAACAGAGAACATGAGTCGCATTTTGAGAAACTGAACATTTTCATAACGCTTTACTACAAAAACCTCCCAGATGCAATAAAGAGCTAAAGTCTTTTACTCTAAGGCAGTTAGCCTCATTCATAATAGTTAAAGTTGAGAGGAGTTTTTAAAACTCAGGATGATTAATTTTAGACAGAGGTGGGTAGAGTAACCAACAATTTTATTTAAGTGTGCACTTCACTTTTTCTTAAAGAAAAGGTAAAAGTAGTCAGCCAAAATGACTCAAATATGAGTAATTGTTGGCTGTTGACAGCTGATTTAATGTAAAAACTTATATGTAGTCAGACAGAGAGTTATCTGCAAATTCTGCCCTTTCAAAATATGAGATTAAATTTAAAAATACAAATAAATAGCATATAAAAAATGACACTCTTAACACAACCTTTAAGAAAGTTTGGACACATCTGTGCCATCTAATGCCTTTTTTGAAATTTTAATTATTTCTTATATTAGTTATATTTTTCAAAGACATCGAAGCTATGACGCAAAAGTATGTAGAATTATTTAGCAAACAACAACTTAATTGAAATCATTCTTATCCTTTGTATTCTGTATCTTTAAAATCATATTCTTTAATTAATGTGTAGCAATAAAAATAAAGACAAACCATTGAATGAGAATATGTGTTCAAAATTTTGACTGGTAGCATATTTTTTAGTTTATAGTACATATGTAGCACATCTTAAGGCATATTAAACCCTTGTTTCAACCTTTTTAGTGATACATTTTTTTAGCTGAATAAAAGGGGACTGAGAGCAGCAGCCAGTCTCATTTGTGCTACTTAAATTGGAGAGAAAATTTTAACCTTTATCTTTCGCAGCTGAGCTTTGTCATATGAGGCTTATAGTTACTCGTAGAGCACTTTCCCATTTGTTTAGTGTCTGCAGCATCGGTTTCAATTGATTTCACATTCACAAAGGTCAATTCCTGTCACCGGCATCAGAGCCCGCCACTACCCTTCTGGTAACTCAGCCAGTCATGTGACAGTGTGGTGTTGGATAGGCCACGCCATTGATTGCGCTAATGAGGTTGCTTGTTTTCTTGCCTGAGTTGCCCTGTCCTCCAGGGAAGCTCAGGCAGCCCAGGCTTCAGCTACAGCATGACATCACTGTCAGGGTGTGGCTGCTCTTTGTGTGTAGCACCGCATGCACAGGTGTTTATTTTTGTACCCTATCAGCAGTGACAGTTATGCATATGAGTGGTCTGAAGCTACATCCGTATAGGCTGGGACGCAAAGTGATAGAGATGCCAAAATTACAGTTGACAAAGATGAATGTAATGCAGGGTGGATGGCTGATGTTGTCATTTGGATTGTTCAATAGGTTTTGGATGAAAATTGTGCCCTTCTTTCTTATTCTACTGCTCGATTCTGTTACAAAATCTGCATAAAGGGGTAAATGAAGTATTTGTTAGGATGGGGCTTTGTTTTTATCCATTTATTTCTTCATCCACAGTCATTAAACATTATTAGAAAAGCAACGGCAACACAAAGTGATCATTAGAAGCTAAAAACAGGTCTACAAATATCAGAGGCTGAAAGAATACTTGAAACAGGAGCTGCCTCTGCCTTGTCTTTACTCTAAGCATCAGTTTTTCATCTCTTCTCATCTTTCAAAGTATGTTTACATGTGATCTTGTCCTTTCTAGTTAACAAGTTACTGCAGTTTTAAAAACAGCTAAAGGTAAATATGTGATTGTTAAAACTGCAGTATCTGCAACATAAACTTCACAGAGAGATCATCATGGCTGCAATACAGTATTTCAAAGTTAAAGAAATATATTTATTTTATTCAAGTTTTGAAATTGGTTGAAGTTATTGCAGCAAAAAGAAAACTATAAGCAGAGGAAATTTTTTTCAATGTTTTGTGATGCGTTGTTGTAGCACCACTCTATCCAAAGAGCCAGAGAGACTGCTTAAAAATCCCCTAATCCCAGAGCAGAAGGACATATGGCCCGGCTGCTCTTTCCATGGTTCTGAATATCTGCTAAATGCTGTTGTTATTACACAACCACCGGATTTAACATTGTGATGTAGAGGTCATAGGCTTCAGGGGGCCTAAGGCTTACATCAGAATGGGAGGATGCATCTGTGAGTCTGCTCGCCTGCATTTTCTCATCATCAGCCTCAGTTATCAGCTTAGCCCTGTTACAGGTGGGCCGAGGCAGAAGCCCAGGGTTCTGCTGCAAAGTTCCCTGGTGCGAGTAGTTTCTGATGCATTCTGCAGCTGTTTTTCTTGTGAAAAAAAAACACCTCCATGTTTAAGTAAAGCAAGGGATTTGACTAAAATAAAGGACAGAACCAAATGGAGCAGGTTAGGAACTCTTTTTAACATTCCTATCTTTCGTCTTAATCTTCTGGAGCTAACAGTAAGGTAGCTCCACCACTCTTTTTGCTGCCACACAATCCTGTTGTTTTTTCTCTCTCTCTCTCTAGTTGCTTATTTGACTCTTTAAAACCATGTTTCGTTATGTCAGGAACTGACATGCACAGTTAAGCATCCACCTGATGCAACACATTTATTATATAGATTTTTCAATCCTTAACTTGAAGGTGGTTAAACTAAGTAGATTGCCCCCAGAAAAAGAGCTGGAAGGGTAGCTTACAGGTGCAGAAGCCTTTAGGGCGTACTAGCCTCCATTACAAATTGGTGTTCTTGCACGGTTTGGATTGTTTTTATTATTTAAGTATGTCCTTGTTAAACCCTAACATTACCTGTCTGTTAAGTGTCAAGACTAATGTTTTCCCAAGCAGTTAACCTCATCAGGACAGCTCTTCTGTCAGGATAAGAAGTAATCATCTTCATTATGTACATAACAATGATTTGGGAATGAAATAGGAGCATACAGAGTGGAGTTTTCGTAACAGATAGCTCTGTCACTGTGCAATCAGGTTGTCCTTGATCTAAGAACATTGTAATATCTTGATATGACTGGAACCATTGATGTCTCCTCCTTGGTTGTATGATGTAATGATGTGACATGTAATGATGTGGCAGGTGGCCACGCTGTATAAAATGCTTCTTTAACTGTTATTCTGGGCCGACTTTTAGAAGAAACGAGTCTGGTGGAAAGCGCTGCCATCTGTAACCCAAGACATTTCCCTGGTCTGAGTACCATTACAATATCTGTAAAAATCTGTTGTCATATCTCATAGTATTTTAATACATAAACCTTATAAAGTGCTATATAAAGTGTTTTTTTTGTGAGTGATCTCTTCTCAGGAAAGAGTTGGGGAGAGAAAGCTTAATATGTTACCATAGAGCCTTCCTTTACAACTCCAAAGCATTTAGTTTTCGGTTTGCATTTGTTTACTGCAGTGTCCGTAGTACTGTAACTGTTCAGCCAATGGTTGAGAGACAGAGCTGTACAGCTGCCAGTATTATAATAAATGACTGCTTAGTCTGAACAACAGACTTCCTTTTGACTGGCCACCCAGACAGCGGAGGGATTTGTATGCTGGAGCTGTCTGGCCATTTATCAGTTGTTCTAATCAAATTACATCGCTCATTAAAAGATTAGCAGTTATCTCAATCCTACACAATCTGTCTATAGAATCTGAGTCTTTTTCAAAATTCTCACTTAATTCTGTAATTTAATTAGACATTTTGAAGGTGTCTGACATCACATGCATTGGAATACATCAGAGATGATGTGATGTGTTGACAATCGGCAGATTTACAGTAACCAACACAAGTAGGAACCCGTCTACCCTTTTTAAGAAACTGATAAAGCCGAACATAAAACTGAATGATCTGTGAGTAACCATAGCAACATCAGATTTCAAAGTTTTTGTTCAAATTTCGTCACATTTTTCAACAAACTCCAGTGTATTTCAGTGGGATCTGGGGTTTGATCATAACCAAGTGTTGCCTTCCTGTTACACAACCTAAAAAGTATGGCATGCACATGTGATCAGACCCCTTATCTCTGATAGACCAGAATAACATCAAATGTAAGCAATATTATTCAGAAGTCATCTATCTTGTAACCCTTATCACCCTGTATATAATTTAATCTCAGTATAGGTATAGGTGTGATGTAGAGTCGATGTCTTTCTGATTTGGGTTAATAGCAAACACGCGACTTTACCTGTCAGTCAAACTAGAAGGCTTGTTTGCAGTTGACCAATAAGCAATTGTGATTTTTCTCCCCTAGTTAAACGCCTCTCGCTATCAGGAGCAGCCGCCTCTCTCCATCTGACATCATTGCCAGGATTTTTTCATTTTGGAGGCGAAAAAAACATTCTTTATAGAAAGAGATCTAATAAAAAAATAAATATTAGCTTGATCTATGCAATTCAGAAGCGCATAACCTAAGGTATTTAGAGGGTTACACAAGTTTATTACATTTTTTATTTCCAAAACTGAAAAGTTTAAAGTCCTGCTGCCAAGGTCATGAGGAGATGGACACAACAGTAATCCATTGGACACGTGTTTGTCTGCATGAAACTAATAAATAAATGTTATGTTTTTGTCATAATACGAAAAGCTTGCATTGCTTAGTTAATTACAAACTCACGTGCCAATAAGCTACATCCAATGTAATGTTCTGGTATGGGCTACAAATCTTAATAGATAGCCTCGTTTTTTACCATCCTATGTCGTAAAAAAAAAGTTTAAGATTTTCACCCTGCTGTTTTTTTTCCACTTTTGTAATTGCAATACAACATGTATTGCAACCATATTCTCCCTGCGTCTTTAGGAAGGGTGGGCTTTAACGCACTTATGGACATAGTGAGTTGAAATTTCTTAATGAATCTGCCTCTTTCCCACCTACTTAACTTCTTAAACATTTTTTATCAGCCAAAACATATCTTCACAATGTCTACATTGCATGTAGTACTGCTCTATTGATCAATTTGCCATACGTTGCACAGCCCTATTAAAAGTTGTACCAAGACATGACCGTTGTTCTAAATCGACTGACCTGACAAAGTTCCTGGTAGCTATTGAGGATCTGCAGAGATCCACGTTAAAGTAGTTGCATGGGGATAAAAATAGAGCAATAGTGAAGAATAGAAGGAGACTTGTAGATTCAAGATGTGCAAAGATGTGCGTAATAATATGCAAGTTTTGCAAGAGTTTTTAAAGAGGTTTTGATGCTGAGTCAAATACTGACTAGTACTGAAACATACATAAAAAATGGATTTTTCAAGGCTTGTGTTTGTGTAGGTTTGTGCAGGACAGATAATTTTTTTGTGTGCGCAGTTTGTTCGTGATGTTTGATGTTTTTTTGGTATTTATGATTATTTGTTTTGCTCGTTGTCCCTTTTGCAGAGTGTGCCCACTTGCTGCTGGCTCACAATGCACCCGTGAAGGTGAAGAACGCTCAGGGATGGAGCCCCCTTGCAGAGGCCATTAGTTACGGAGACCGACAGATGAGTAAGTATCTGAAACAGACAAGATACTAGGCAGAACTGTGAAGCCTTGGTACAGGTTATTTGCGGTTATATACTGTTCTTGTAACCAGCTTGTTTACAGTCATCCTGTGGCTTCTCTCAGATGGGTATTTTTTCCTGTGTGAAAACCTCAATGAAAAGTAATGCAAATCAGCAAAGGTCTCTGCAGATCCCTCCAAACTGCTGCCTCTCAGGAAGGCCATTATGGTGGCCCGCTTCTTTTGTTCATCAGAAAGAGGGTACATTCCTCAAAGCGCTCCTAGTCTGTATGCTGATCAAAGGGCATTCGTTAGAAACTTCTCTCACTCCTCATAGGCAATTCGTTTTTAGGCTCATAATACCGTATTGCTGCCAGTAAAGATAGCTTTGTTATAAAAAATAACTAAATTACTAACAAGTGGTGCTGGTTTCAGAAATTTTTATTCATTATTATTTTGACACACAGATTGCTACCATACCTCTGTAAAATGCCTGGTCTTACTTTTGTGGAGAGATTTTGGTTGATCTGTGGCTCCCTTTGTCGCTGTATTCCAGGGTGTGCTGTTGGCATGGCTATCCTCATAACAATATACCAGAAAGTTGCTAATAAACGTAAGCATTTTGTTCCATTCAGCACAGGCTAATATTTTTGAACGTTAGCCTGATATACAGTAGCTCAGCATAGCATTTAACCTGAGTGATCCAACTTGGTGTTTTCATGGATTCATAATGGAAGTTGAAACACGGGAGCTTTTATTTGTTTCACCGACAGACAAACATTCTGGTTTGAATTTGACTTGGATTCATTTCAGCTAGTTCTCTGTTTCTATTGTGGTCCATTCATATAGCTCACATATAGCTGCAATAACAGTATATTGATATTGATATTTTTACAGAATATACAATCCTACATGTTTGAGTCACTGGACACTTTTCTCTCCCTGAGTTTCTTTTGGGTTTAGCTATGAAGCAAAATGGGACTCAAAAGTACCTGTTGTGTGTTTTGCCGGCAAGAGCTATTTCTATCCACTTCTGTTACACTCACACAGCTGTGTTGTCATTAAAGAAGTGGTTATAAAGGCTGTCTCACTCATGTTTAGAGTTATATGACAGGGAGGGTCTTTTTTCCATGGTAGTGTTTGGCTGTAATGCTTTCAGCAGAGGAAATAAACGGCCAGGCTACAGCAGAACTGTCTACTGAAAAACTGAAATAGAAAAACTACTGCTCAAGCAAATTAAAAAACTCCAGCAATGTTTTTCAAAGTGGCTTACCCTGAATAGCTCTTTTCTTACAGCACTGTGGGGAGGCTTGATGCCTCTCTGTTTCATGCCAGCATCTTATTTAGGGTGGGATGTGATATGAATCCAGACTGTTAATTTAGGGAAACCAGCATGCAGAAATGGCATGAATGAAGTAGGGCATGCTGCGTTCAATTGGTTTTGTGACACTGGTGTATTATCGTTACACACACTAATGTAACACTAGTCGACGTCTATCAGTTTGGGTGAATTACAAAAGAAAATCAGTAACATTTAAATGTGTGCTGTACAAGTAAACAGAGATATATAGTTAAAACTAATCCATATTCTTTTCATATGTGAAGAGCCTCAGCTGCTATAAGAATCATCTAGATCCAATGAAAATAAAATTGAAGTATTTTTTTTAATTAAGATGTGAATATTTATAGTGTTGGACAGAGTGTCTGTAATGTGTATAATCAGTTCATATTAGTCTATCCAAAAAATTGAATGGGTGTTACGAGCAAAACTGGCTTAACCATTAGAGTTTGGTTTCAGTTCGTCCAGAGTTCAAATAACTGCAGATGTTTTACATATATTTCTTTAAACAAACTAAGGGGGCTGTAGCTGTTGCAACAGCCAACGTTATGGTTTAGCTAAAAAGATTGCTACCCCTGGCCAGTTTTATTATCATATTGGCAATAAATCAGGTATAGACTTACCAATGAAGATATTTTAAGACCTTCCAAAAGAAGTAATTTTATTAGTTCCAAGGACTTATTCACTTTTAGCAGTGATAGAAAATGTATTTTTCCGTTGGAATACAGCAGTGAAACCCTATGGTCAGGCACCTAATTCTGCCTTCAGGAAGAAGAGTTAATTTGGTAGCATGTTGCAGTGGTGTGGCTTGGTTTAACAGCCTTTGCTGTCTGCATGGTCCATGGCTAGATGGTGAAATTGCTCCCCTCTTCTTGCCAATGTGAGAGGTGCTGAGGATAAAGAGGAACTCCGTCCAGTTCTTATCATCATTCATTAGACCAGTTCACAAGCATCCTTTGGTTGTGTCAGGTTGGCAAGTGTGTCTTCATATATGTCTACCTGTGGTGATGAATGCCCTGTTGTCCAATTTGACTGGACTAAACCCTTGGATCTGTACTGCCACATGGAGAGCCTCTGAAACAATATCAACAACCTGTTTGTAACATTGACTCACTACCAGCACATTGGAGCCTCCTTGGTAGTCAGGGTTATGATGATCCCAAATGTGTCCACAATTATTTAGTTTGATTTGAAAGTAGGACGCTTTGGTTGTCACAGACAAAATAAGAAATATATTTTTAAGTGTTTCCAGAGCAGTAACTGGTACGGTCATATGGGCATTCACTCCCTCCTGGCTTCATCAAAGAACCAAAACTGTGTCATGAGCAACAGACGGCTGTACTCTCCTCTGAATAGAAAGTTCCTCTTACATAAACACCCAGCAGTCAGATCTAAATCCCTACTTTTCCCGACTTAGTTTAATAGAACTGAATGCTTGAAAATATGACTGGTTATAGTTAAAAGTTTGTGTCTTTGTGCCTCTGTCTTTGGTCAACGTATAGAAGTCAAAGGCAAAGCTTATTACCAGTAAGGCTCATAGCTGAGAGGTTGTTGCCTTTGAACATCCTGGAGTTTTTTGTTTCAGTACCATGATTGCTTAGATGAATCAGGTGTCCTGTCTGATTGTAGAAAGCTGGCTCATCTGTTAGGAAAAGAGAAATGTATTGTTCTGTATTTTACCTGGGTGCTAACCACATTTCGTTCATATTTCAGTAAAAACTAGGGCTGGGATTTTAACCTGTTAATTTCAATGAATGAATTAGAAACATTTCCATACGTTCCATACAGAATTTTCATACATACATACTAAAATCCCATTCGGAACCTTTGTACTCATTGTTTCTTGTAAATTGGATGCACAAGCCGCATCACAGTAGATGTTCCACCGGGGATATAAAAGTTTAAAAACCAAATTGGCTCAAACCGAATACAAGGTCTGCAGGGACGTGTCCTTACTTGGACCAAGAACATGGAATATTAGTGTGTGTAACTGGCTTAATGATACAAAGTAGCCTCAACGACCAAAATGTTGTCATTGCACTTAATGCTGTATGTGGAATAGCAATTTTTAAGCTCATAAAGGCAATGCAGAGCTAAGCTGTTATAGTTCTGGCAGTATTAGAAATGGAACGCTTCTGTTTGCTTTCTGGCAATATTGTAAGCATTGTTACTATTTGTATTTTTGTACCATAATAGGTGGAAGGAATTGTGCTATGAATTTTGTTAATGGACTGTTGTTATTTAACTATGAAGTAGTTTTTAATAGAAATTCTATCAAATTTCAAAAAGCAAACGTATTACAACTTTTAACCAGTCTGATAGTTGAATAATCTTACTAGCTGGATGAAAACAATATATGTGCTGTTGTGCTTAAATAATTATTTCTTCGATACTGAGGAGGAAAAAGATTTTTGAATTTAAAAATGTGGTTTATTTAATTAATTATATGGTTTTTGGTTAAAATATTATTAATTTCAACTGATTAATTACAAACCCTGTCATTAGCTCAATAGAAACTGTCAATTGAGTCTCATAGTAAAAACCTCCTAGTTTAGGTATGTGCCCTCATAGGCCCAATAGACGTCCACTATATTGCGAAAAAAATGTTTATATATTTTTTCTTTACAATTTTGGTTTAATTGTTGCTCAAGGGTTGGTTGATCTGTCACCTAAAGGCATATTTTACAGTCTCTGAACTCCAGGTAACGATTAATCGGTTACTAAATTTGTTGACGATTATTTCAATAATTGATTAATCACGACTAATCCGATTAATTGTTTTAGCCCTGAATGAGGTAACACTTTGCACGCTGAGAAGTTATTTAGCCAGAGTTTTACTGCATTAGAAGCTCCAAAAACTCTGAAAATGAGCACTTACTCACTTATTGCTTATAGCTATTCTCCATCGTCCATCAGTAAGCTTATTGAAGGAAGGTTCCCTTACATTTGTGTTGCTTACAAGAAAGTTTTATTCAACTGTTGGGAAATATTGTCATCTGCAATCCCTTAATGTGAAAACTTAAAGAGCACCACCCATTACCCTTACTGAGTCAATACATAAAACTTTATGTGAGATTTAAGCATTTTTATCAATTATTCATCAAAATAAACAAACCACCAAGAGAAAAATACTAATATGTAATGGTAAAGTACATTTCTGGAAACTGCTTTCTTTATAGGTATAACAGGGAAGGAGGTATCTACAGAATGATGACAAATACGTATTAAATGTGTGTATAAGCAGGTTTTATCATAAAGCAAATCCTACAAAAGTAAGACTGCTGACAATTTCAAATGATGTTTTTCAAAGACGAGAGAGAAGTTTCTTACTTTTGAGACTATTCCTTCTGCAAATCAGCATAGTAGAGTGGATAAATGGTCTGCTTAGAGATTTTAAAGTGGGACTTGGATCCAATAAAAGCAGAATATTCAAGTCAAGAGCTCTCTGTTTATGGAGCTGATTGCATGTCTGTCTGGTCTAGTGCTCCTTTCTCAGTGATTTAAAAAGTTTAAAAAGCAGGAAGTGCTTTATGTAACGGAAGAAAAAGCTTCTTAATTGTTAATACTTCTTTTTGTCTCCTTCCTCTCCCACAGTCACAGCATTGCTGAGGAAACTGAAGCAGCAGTCCAGGGAGAGTGTGGAGGACAAGAGGCCTAAACTGCTGAAAGCCCTTAAAGAGGTATGTACTAATAGTGTTATTCTGCCGACCTAAGATGTAGCTCTTTTTTGACGATAAAATGTTTTCTACTCAGTAAGTTGCTGTTTTTCTGTTATTGTGATTCATAAGTTTTTTTTTTCTGTCTATGTATAAAAACAAAAAGATTTTCAGACCTATGGACATAAGCAAACATGTAGACAAAAGATGTTTACATATGCTGTGTGTTTTCCTATTA